>NC_051062.1:14312721-14612721 GCF_904848185.1 Acanthopagrus latus
TCAGTGGAGAGAAATTCAGTTTGTTTCTCAAATCTGTTCAGAGTGAAACCTCCTCACAAACACATCATCAAAGGATCTCTGAGACAGTAAATGAACCGAACATCTTGTTGAGTTCCTCTGATTTTTTTTCTTCTTTTGCTTTCTTTCCTCAAACATGTGTGATCTTGTCCTCAGGAGCGTCGGCTGCACCGTCGTGGAGATGCTGACCCAGCGACCACCATGGGCGGAGTTTGAGGCCATGGCGGCCATCTTTAAGATCGCCACGCAGCCCACCAACCCCTCGCTGCCCGCCCACGTGTCGGACCACTGCCGGGAGTTCCTCAAATGGATCTTTGTAGAGACCAAGCAGCGGCCGTCTGCTGATGAGCTACTGAGGCACATCTTTGTACATTAGCCCCGCCCCTGAACATTTAACCCCGCCCCCCACCCCAGGAGAGAGTGGCTGGAAGTAGGTGGGGTGTGTCGGCGGCGGCGGCGGTGTCTCTGTTTGTATGAGACCGCCATAAATGGACAATTTTATTTTAATTTTCTCCGCAAGTTGCACCTTAATTTCCCAGACGAGGAGCGGTCGAGCACTTCCTCCTGAAGCGATGAAAAACTTTAAAACAACGTCTCCTGTTTGTTTTTTTTATGTTTGTACGGTTTCTCCCTTCAAACGGTTTGGAGTGGGACAGTGTCGGTGTTGTGGACCTACAGGAGGTGACGTCCTCTCGCTGACCCGACCCCAGAATGTAGTCTCCTGCCAAAACCCAGAGCGACGGTGATGACCTGGGCCCGCTGCTACAGACGAAACTAAACCCCGATGCAGAGAACACTCCCCGAGAATCCACCCTCCTCTTCCTCCCCCATCTTCGTTCTTCGCTGTGTGCCTTTTCTGTTTTTTAAACGCAGTTTGAACCGCAAGCTTTCTCGATGTTGTTTTGCCTCCCGGATAAACTGCCTTCACACCGTTAAACCCAAATCCAGCTGATCTCAGTTCAGCCGTTCTGTCCATTTTTGCCTTTTTCTGTAACAGCTGATCTCAGCTCAGCTCTACCCGCCAAATATCCCTCAAGACTTTCTGTTCGAAAAACTCACCGTGCTCGCTCTCAGACAGGGATTGGTACGCCTGCTTCTCTTCCTCTTCTGCTCCTCACAGTGCTCACCGGTCAGATTGGTCAGCCAGGAAGTCTGTTTCCTGTTTGGTCCGTTAAAGGTGCTGCAGTCGACTCATTTCTCTGAAATTGTCGTTTCAGTCACTGGATGTATCAAGTGCGTAATGAACTTAAATCCAGTCGTCACACTGACTTTTGTCGCTCTTCCTCAACAGTAATCTGCAGAAACCTTCCTAGAACTTCACGTTAACAGAATATAGAACTAAATCTACTTGATCCAAACCAATAATTGGATGAATCTGCTCTGAGGACAGTAAATTTAACCTCTTTGTGGGTTTTTTTGGATATTTTAATGGAGCGAAACATGAAGCGTAAATATGTAAACTACTACATTTATCACCAAACTAATGAATTTAGAGTCGCAGCCCTGAAACGAACTGAATTGCTGCAAACAAAACAAGAATGGGACCTTAATTCTGTCTTCTTTGGTACTTCTCGAGTGTCGATGGTACAAACAGAAACCGGATCGGTACAGAACCTCTCTGCCGTGACCTCGTGATGACTTGAAGCAGGACAGGTGCGCATGAAGAGCGTCGACCTGCTCACAGCTGATTGGCCGGAGTTCTGGCTGTATGACGCTGTCGTCGGTTATATTTCAAACTAAAAGAAGAAGAACCAGAACATTTCCAGCCGTCTCGCTCGCTGCTCGCTGAGGTACGTTAACAGTCTGAGCGCTCGTGTCGTCTCTGCTCGGCTCTCCTACAGATCAGACGTTTACAGAATCTCACAGCTTCGTTCTTTTGCCAAATCGAAACGCGTCATCGTTAACTCGTCACTTTAGCCAAACCACAAACGCTCCGTTCTGCATGTGTCGTCCTGCGTTTCGTCCTGGGCCGAGCTCCCGTAGCGTCGTACGTACGTAGAGGTCGTTTACAGCACTGGATCCATAACTATGCACCAACGAACCGGACAGCAGGATCACGTCTCTACAACCAGAGGCTGCTCGTCGACTCCTTCATCCAGCTTCAGTATCAACGTGCACTTTGTTTAGTTTCTCCTGAACCTTTTAAACTCGACACACTCTGCAGCTGAAGTTATTATCACCTCACCTGATTGATGGAGACGTTATAACGAGCTTTATGAAGTAACAGAAAGGTAGAAAGGTACGATAAAGTTTTTGGAGGTCGAGGTTTTGGGACGTAGCTGGTACTTAGTGATAAAGTTATCACATGCACACAAATAAGAACAAATTCTAATAATAAGAATAATTTGAGTTTCTTTCTATCATTCTTAATAATAATAATGCAAAACATCTGAGAAGTTTTCTGGAGAGTTCGCTGTTTGATTTGGTATATAAATGTCACGTTTCCAACAAGAAGAATGAATTGATTTGTACTCAGATTACAATGGAGCACTTATTTTCAAAATCAGTAGCAAATTAAACAGAAACCTTCCAGGAAAAGATTGAAAATTCATTGTGTGCTTGCAGTTGTTGTAGTTCCTGCAGCGGCCACTAGATGTTACTAAAGAGACGGACTTAGCCTCCTTAATAATATATTACGCAAGAGGATCAGGGTGACTGAAACATTTTGATTAAATTTGTTTGATTTTTGAGCAGATTTTCTGCTTATTTTTCTTAATTGCAGAACTCTGTGAATTTAGTTTCGCAGCGTCCCTTATCCTCTTCCGTTCTTCCCCTCTTGACTCCTGGAAGTCACTCTGACAGCCTCTCCAGAGCTTCGTCACCGTGGATGATTTTCTCTGATGGTACTTAGTTTAAAACTCTGGTTGTAGAAACGTCCTCTCTCCGTCTTTTTAACTTCTTCGCTCGATTTATGCATTTTCTCTCCCAACGGTACTTGTCCAAACACACAAAAGACAAACTCTGCTCCGTGTCATGATAGATGAGTATTGAGTTCGAGGCGGCCGGCGGTACCGGTCCGGTACAGATGGAGACGGAGCAGTCGGCGCCGCCTGCACTGGTAAACCTGATGCGCACTCCCATGATGCACTATGGATGATTCACTGATGCTCCTCCTCGACCTCTCGTCAGCTGTCGCTCCTGCAGCTCGGCTCAGCGACCTTTTCTTTGCACATTTTAAAGACTATTTTTTATTTTTACACGAGTGTGATTGTGAGCGAACGTGTGTGTGTATGAGTGTGTGTGTGTGTGTGTGTGTGTGTGTGTGTGTGTGTATGTGTATGAGTGTGTGTCGACTCAATACATGAATGTAATGTCTTTAGTTTTTTTACCGTCAGATGGCCTCGTTCACCGCCGTGGATTAACTCTTCGGTACCAGTATTTGTCACCTGCAAACGCCAAGACACACCTGTAGTTCTCTCTTTAAAGCCACTGCTGCCACTCCTGGATGTGTGTGTGTGCGTGTGTGTATTTTTATGTGTGTGTGTGTGTGTGTGAGTTTGTAAACGTGCATTTACTGCAATTTGTGCTCTTTGGACACTGCGCCCGAAATGCCTTGAGCATTCTGACTGTAGGGGTGACAACAGTAAAATAAAGATGATAGAAGATGAAATTAAAAACATCCTGTACAAATGTATAAAATGAAAATGTACCCTTTTTTAAAAAAAGAAAAAAAAAAAAAGAAGTCCACTTATATCCCACTTGTTTGGTCTCTGTGTATGTAAAAGAAGCCATGTTTATAATTCTAATTGGTTTGTGACCAATACGCCTGTTTATATCAGATCTGTATATCAGTGGTACGCATAATTTTTTAATATATATTTTTTATTTTACTTTTTTTTAAATGGGAGATTTTATGCATGGTTGGGTCCTGAGAGACGCAGCGGTGCCGTCGAATGGTTGCTGTTTTTTGGCAAAAAAAATTCTGGAGTATTGCGACAGCTCTGTGTTCATAATTACTACAATTATGACTATGACGATTAAAAACAATAAAAGATATTTATTTCATGTCCCAGTGTTGGTGTTGTTTGTTAGTGTGAGTTTTTATAAAAGTAATTCTGATGTAATGTTTGATGGGTGTTTGGAGAATCTGAGTGAAAGTAAAAACTTAAATGAGGAAAAAGATCATTTTTGTGCTCACAGCTGATGTTGTTCCTGCAGCGGCCACTAGGTGTCACAAGAGAGCCGTATTTTACTCAGTACACATTTTAAAACAGAAATTTGACTTTTTATTTACAATTCTGGCTTTTTTTTTGTCAGAATATCGACTTTGATTTTTATTTTCTTTATATATTTACAGTCAAAACTGTCATTAATCCCATATAGACAAAACAATACATTAAAATATAAAAATGTAAGAAATCTCAAAATAAATGTACGAGGCAATTTTATTTATATAACAACAGTAAAATAATCATTTACGGCGGCTTTCAGTTGGTTAACTTGAATTTGTTTGTTTTTTGTCTTAAATGTTTTAAATGTCTTATTTTATCGAGCGACGCTGTATGAATAAACTTACCTAAAACATTTATATTTAGTTCTATATTTCTCACATTTTTACATTTCATTTCTGTATTTTAATTTGTTTATTATCACAATTTACTATTAATTATACAAGCAGTCAAATTAAACAAACACATCAATAAAAGAAATGAATAAAACACAAATAAAATATTAAAACGTTAGAAATTATTCGGATACGTATTCATAAAGCACCACTCGCTGTATACTTTTATATTTATTTCTATGTTTCTTATGTTTTTATATTAAATTTCTGTATTTGTAATATTACAGTTTGCTATTAAAAGTACAAACTTGTTATAAGCAAACATTAGATAATAATAAATAATACATAAATAAAAATGTAAGAAATAAAGAAATAAATGTGTTTTAAGTACATTTACTCATGAAGAACCACTCGCTGTATACTTTAATATTATTTCTATATTTCTTACATTATTACATTTTATTTCCGTATTTGTTTAATATCACAGTTTGCTATTTAATGTACAAACAGTGATTATAAACAAACTAATTAAAAACACAAATAAAATATTAGAATATTGCTGTATAAAGAAACTCACCTCATACTTTTGTTTTTTTCTATATTTCTTACATTTATTTTATTAAGGCATTTTTTTTAATCCATGTAATTGTTTAACAGCACAGTTTGCTGTTAAAAGAACAAATAGTGATGATAAGTAAACATAGAATAATGATTAAAAACATGTTAAATATTAAAATAGTTCTGTTCAGATAAACTCACCTCATACTTTTATATTTGTTGTATTTCTTTTTAAAATGAGGTCGTTGTAGTTTCACTGTGCGGCACCAAGCAGCACTTCCGGTCCGTCAGAGACGCAGATGTAGTTCCACAACCTGACCAGCAGAACACACACACACACACACACACACACACACACACACACACACACACACACACACACACACACACACCGGAACATCCAGCCGTCTCGCAGCTCGCACCATGGGCTCCCCGGCGGCCTCAGCTCGGGCTCCCCGGCTCGCTGCGCTCTGTGTCCGGACACTCCCGGAGCTGCGACCCGGCGGCAGGAGGCTGAACGTCCAGGCGGCGACAGACGCGGGGAAGCTGAAGAGCATCGATGAGCTGCCGGGACCGAGTCTGTCCACCACCCTGTACTGGCTGTTCGTCAGAGGATACGCGGACAAGAGTCACCTGCTGCAGGTACCCAGTGACGCGACGCTTCAGAGGTTCACGGTTGTTTTATCACAACCGAGTCTGACCCGCTTCTGTAGAACCGGAGAACAAAAGCTGCCTTCATGGCAGGAAACGCCTCACAGATCAGCTGCAGCCGACTCTGAATTCAATGTCTGTTTCTGTGTCCTGTAGAATATCTTTACTCATCAGATGAAGGTTTCATCAGGGCTCAAGTTATGATCTTTACTCTGTGGGCATCTTAAACTAATAAGTACATTAGTAGCTCCTGTCACATCCTCAGGGAGACGATTTCTGCCAGATAAACAAAAAGAAAACATGAAAACTAACATCAAAAGTCATAATTATGAGATTAAAAGTTAAAATAATGAGATAAAACTCCCTCAAAATTGTGATTCTAAAGAAGATTCTGTGTTTTGGTTGAACATTTAATTCTGAGTTGTGACTGAAGCTGCTATGATGTGATGAAGTGCTGAATAACTGCACAAGTACTAAAATGAGAGCTGTTATCATCCCCCAGGGTCTGCAGAGGAGTCTTTATGGGCCCATCTGGCGCTCCAGGTTCGGCCCGTACGACATCGTTAATGTGGCGACTCCAGAGCTGATCGCTCAGGTGATCCATCAGGAGGGGCGCTACCCGGTCCGAGCCGAGCTGCCTCACTGGAAGGAGTACCTGGACCTGAGAGGACGGGCCTACGGTCTGCACGTGCAGTGAGGAAACACCTTATTTTTCCTCCGCTGTAGCAAGTGTTCATGAGAAAATACCCTTAAATCCTTTAAATTGTATTGGCGGAGTCCCTCCAGTTTGTAACCTGAGGGCTGTTTCACTCTCCAGCACAGGACCGGCCTGGTACAACATCCGCAGCGCCCTGAACCCCAAGATGCTGAAGTTGCGGGAGGTGTCGTCCTACGCTCCGATCATCCACCAGGTGGTCGGAGATCTGCTGCGACGCATCGAGCTCCTCCGCAGTCGCAGTCGGGACCAGGCCACCGTCTCAGATGTGGCTGCTGAGCTCTACAAGTTCGGATTTGAAGGTGCGTGTCGCTTCATCTGAATCCGGAGGTTGAGCTTCACTTCAGGGGGTTTTGAGTCCTGTGAACTATCCCCCTCCTGCAGGTATATCCTCCATCTTGTTTGAGACCAGGCTGGGCTGCCTGCAGGAGGAGATTCCCAAAGACACGCTGCGGTTCATCACCGCCGTCAATAACATGCTGACGCTGTCCGAGACCGTGGTCCTCTTCCCCCGCTGGAGCCGCGGCGTCCTCCCCTTGTGGAATCGCTTCGTTCAGGCCTGGGACGACCTCTACGATGTGGGTACGGAACGACAACAAGAAAACAGAAACTCCAGTTTTAGATTTGGTCACCAGATAGATGTTGTTCTTATTTCTGTGTTTTGTACGGCAGCCAGGACCCTCATCGACAGGAGAGTGGCTGAAATTGAAGCTCAGGTGTGCGGTGGCGAGCCGGCCGAGGGCATGTACCTGACCTACCTGCTGTCCTCTGACAAGCTGTCCAGAGCCGAGGTCTACATCAGCATCACCGAGCTGCTGCTGGGAGGAGTCGACACGGTGAGGAGGAGGATGGTGGTACCGGTCCATACCTGCACCCCGTGAACACACACGCAACTGCTGACACACATTTGCATCATATATACAATTCTTACTTCCTTAGACTTACAAATAAGAAGTAAAAGCTCAGTTTGTTGTTGTGGTTTCACATAAACTCCACTGCTGACGTTTGGCAGAAATCATCTAACTCGCAGAATCAGACTGAAAACGTTACAGTGTGGATTTCTTCAGCGTGACAGATGTTGTACGTGCTCAGACAGCTTTCAAGAATCTCTGACACACGACTGTTGTGTAAGTGAAGTTGTTGAGAAAGATCAGCAGAGAAAACTTGAGCAGCATCGCGGCCGGGAGCAAGACAAACACAACCTGCAACAACAGAGACAGACGCGATCGCGAGCACGATCGCAGCTGCTTTGTTGCTGTAGTGTGTCGAGCACTCGCAGAGCTCGTCTGGCTGCATTCCCAGGTCATGTTGAGGCCTGTTGACGTCGGTTAGCCGCGAGCGGGAGTTTTGTGAAATCTTGGTTATCTCAGCTGTGACGGTACCCGAGGCTGAGGTTGTCAAGGTCAGACTGATGATCACAATCTGAGTCATCAGCATGGAGAAACAGAACGGATGGATTCACCTGAGGTCAGTGGAGCAGATTGTTTTTGATAAATGATGAAGTTCTTCTTCTTTGTCCTTCTTCTTCTGCCTGACGTCAGACCTCCAACACCTTGTCCTGGGCCTTGTACCATTTAGCGAAGGACCGCTCGGCTCAGGACCGACTGCACGGCGAGGTGAACTCTGTGTGTCCGGACCGACGGGAGCCGACCACAGACCAGCTGACCATGATGCCGTACCTGAAAGCCGTCATCAAGGAGACGCTACGGTATATTTTATCTGTGCCTCTTATTAGTGGAAACAACTAAACTTGGGGTTTTCTCATGATAAACTCATAAACATTTGATTTGTTTCTTCCTCTGTTTTTTTTCCCCACAAACACACATTTCCATCGACTTGTTCTGTCTTGTAGCTCTGAAATCATGAGTTCATGCTTGTGAAAGTAAAAATTCTGATGTTTTTATACCTTTAGATTCTGTAACTGAGCCCCTTTGTGACTAGGAGTGTCTAATTTGGGATTTTAAGGTACTTTTCCTCAGAAGGAAACTTTAGTGCGGGTCAGAGCAGGACAGGAGGGAACATGAGGCCAAAGATCCTCTGAGCCAGCTGAGTCAAAGGAAACTTTCCACTTTACTCACTGTTTCTTTTTCCAAACTCTCAGCAGTCGTCTCAAAACCCAGAGCAGAAAGAAACGAAATGTCCTGTATCTGTGTTGCGTTCTGGTGCATTGACTTTGTGGGTGTTATATTTGAGTCTGTTCCAGTATCAACACAAGTGGTTACTTGTGTGTGCGGTTGTGTTTTTCTCCACAACAATGGCGGCAGTGAAAGTCGATAAGTGTGCGGAGGATTGGTCTCTGAACGCCGTCAGCCACATTAAATACTTACAGATCAGACTGAACAAACATGTTTGTATTTGACTTTAACGAGGAGTTGACGGCACGTATGATTTGTAGCACTGGCTCCGCCCCTTCTCGTCCTCTACAACCAATCAACCGCTTTTCTGAAACCTGTTTCCTGTGGTTACATGTGTGTTTGTAAGTAAACTCAAATATACCGACAATTAAGTGAAGTCAGACTGTATTTAAGATTTGCTTTTTAGAAGCATACGTGTGTATAGTTTAGAATATACTCACAACAAAGTGAACTTTATAGAAACACACTATATTTGTTTTTCGTGCATCGAAGTGCAACTCAACAACATCTCTGTTATGTTTTAGTGTTAAAGGATCTGATGACATTCCTATGCTTTTCTTTCTGGCATCAGATGTTAAATTTGTCATCTGGTTTAACAGACATGAAGTAAATTAGGAGTCAACAGAGGTAAACAACATGAGAACGAGCTCAAGGACTCGTTGTTCTCTGATCTGGATCCTGATCTGGATCCTGATCTGGATCCTGATCTGGATCCTGATCTGGATCCTGATCTGGATCCTGATCTGGATCCTGATCTGGATCCTGACTGTCTCCGTCTCTCTCCACCAGTCTTTATCCGGTGGTGCCTGGAAACGGACGATTCATTTCGGAGAATGAGGTGGTTGTGGACAATTACTGGTTCCCGAAGAAGGTAGGAAGGCCAGAACAGTCGCCAGAATAAATAAAGGTGATGGACTTCTTTCAGTTATGTCGTAACAGTTGGCTCAAGCTGTACTCAAAAAACAAAACCAGCCAGAAAGTGTCTCCTCAGAGTTAAACTGAAGCAGCTGATGTTTAAAGGAGCGTCTTTCTTTTCAGACTCAGTTCCACCTGTGTCACTACGCAGCCTGTCACGATGAGACGGAGTTTGTCGACCCGGAGCGCTTCATCCCGGACCGGTGGCTCCGCGACGTGGCGCCCAGCAGCGGCTACTACCGACACCACCCGTACAGCTTCATCCCGTTCGGTGTCGGCGTGCGGGGCTGCGTGGGGAAGAGGGTGGCGGAGATGGAGATGTACTTCGCTCTGTCCAGGGTGAGTCTGCAGTCTTTGAAATGTCGTCCAAGAGCCCAAAGTGACGTCTTCGAGAATGACCAAGAAAAGCAGCAAATCTTTCGATGCTTTTACTTTGAAAAGCGATTAATTGATTATGGTCTTGCAGCTGATGCAGCACTATGAGGTCCAGCTGGAAGACGAGTCTTCGGTCGTGGAGCCGAAAACTCGAACCCTGCTCATCCCTGCGAAGCCGATCAACCTGCGCTTCCTGTCCAGAGCCTGACGAGGGCGCCGCTGAGCGTCAACAGAACGCGTCATCGCTTCCACTCAACCAACCACAGCCCAGTCTAATGTTGCTTTTTAAAACCTTTGACAAAATATTTTATCTGCTAACGATTCATTTCAGGACCAAATTCAAAAACTTAGTTACTGTACTTGAGAACAAGGTTCAGGTATTTGTATTTATCTCCCTCTGAACTTTCTCCTTCCAAAACAGGCTCGTTAGTTTAGTTTGATTCATTTGAGGAGAATTATGGATTATTTTTATTTGGCGTCATTGAACAGGATCAGTCTGTCAGTGCAAAGCTAACTGAAGCTAATGTCATATTAATACAATTCAAACCATCCGTCAGAGGGAGAAGTTTACTGTGATACTTTTACTCCAGTAAAGAATCAGTCGGGGTGAGATGTGTGGAAATGTTCCACCTCTGACTCTCTTCAGTCCTTTAACTGGAGTGTTTATCTTTGAACTGAATGAACTCAATGCTCAGACTTTGCCTTGTGCACGATCACATGATAACAAGATATCATATATTATCACTGCATGTATTCGATACATCCTTGTGCTGCAAAGCTTTCCAGCTCAGTGAACTTTGTGTTTATCACAGATTTCATTCATCCATCTTGTTTGCAAAGAGGCTGATGAGTCAAAGTTCGACGAGTCAGATCTGGTTTGACATTAAAACAAAGGTGTGTTCAGTAGATGCTCCATGTTCCTCTCTGGTTTAATAACTGGTAAGTTTGAGGATTTATTTACGGTTTAATTTGACCCTGTTCCCCCTTTTTTTATTTTTCATATTTAACAGAAACATTGAGGAAGTGGGAGGAAAGAAAGTCATTTAACAGCTTTTATCTGTTTCATTTTGATATATTTTAATACAGCTATAAACCTTTCCGAGCACAAGATTTATTTTTTATACCAAACGTTGATTTAACGACAACTTTAAAGAGTCGTTAAGATCAGTTTCTAGTTATTTAGTTGAACTGTAATCGCTGTAACGCTCCTGCACAGTTTTCTCTGACGATGTGCTTACAGAATAAAATTCCTTTATATGTTTTCTTTCTAACAATGTGAATGTTTTTCTCCATTTGAGAAGCTGCTGTACAAATAAATATGCATATATTTATGGATGTATTTCTGTTCAGTCTGTCTTTGATTCTTCTTGTTATGTTGTTTCATGTCCGTAAAACAATGAAAAGTTTATATTTTATTTGTCTTGACTTCAGTTAAAGATGTTTCTTTATGACCTTTCATACAGAACAGATGTGAAAATGAAGTAGTTTAAGAGTCTGTCGCCCTCTGCTGGACACATCCGGGTCACGTTTTACCAGAAAGCTGTTTTTGTTATTTAAGATGTAGTTACAGTCTCTTCCTGCAGGGGCGCTGTTGTGTTTCAGGTGTAGTTACAGTCTCTTCCTGCAGGGGGCGCTGTTGTGTTTCAGGTGTAGTTACAGTCTCTGCCTGCAGGGGGCGCTGTTGTGTTTCAGGTGTAGTTACAGTCTCTGCCTGCAGGGGCGCTGTTGTGTTTCAGGTGTAGTTACAGTCTCTTCCTGCAGGGGGCGCTGTTGTGTTACAGGTGTAGTTACAGTCTCTTCCTGCAGGGGGCGCTGTTGTGTTTCAGGTGTAGTTACAGTCTCTTCCTGCAGGGGGCGCTGTTGTGTTTCCTGGCAGCGCCGTCATTAAATATGATGCAGCCGTTTTGATTTTAGCGTCACTTCTTGCAGTGGAGGCCACCGTCTCCTCCCGCTGCTCCGAGCCTCCATCCATCCCTCCATCATCAGCCGAGCCTCCCGTTAGCACGCCTCCTCCTGGCATGTTTAACCCGGGTTATCGCTCCTCCGGCCCGGTCTGAGTCCGTCCCCCGCCTCATGGAGGAGTAGTCCGGAGGATCCAGCGCCCTGCAGGCTGCCGCCGGGGCAGAGAGGCGGCTCCACGCCGACGGGAGCAGCGCAGGTCCGGGGAAGAAGACGGTAAAATGGCCGGTGTTTCGGGCTCTGGAGGATCCGTTTGCCGTCATGTGAACGCGGACGAGGCGCGTCGAGCTGTCGGGGATGATGAAGGTGAGCGGACTCTTTTGTTTCTCACAGACACACACACACACACACACCTGCTGTCACACATGATGCAGGTGGGTGCAGCTCCAGCACAGATGGAGGCCGTGCTGGGTGGAGAGCACCGACGCTCTGATTGAGGTCAGCCGGCTGCGTGTGATGGAGGCCGGGGTCGGTGGCGTCTGACCCGGGCGGCCGCAGCGGGGTCGATCCAGATCCAGATGAATGGATGAGGTGATGTTTAAATGTCCGAGCGGTCCCTGAAGGGGTCTCAAACAAACCAGGAGGACGTTACAGTCACAGGTGTCTAATCTGTAATCTATAATCTATAACTGAGATGTTATACTGGATTAATTGATCTCTTGGATTAATGAGTGATTGATCAGGGAGTGATGTCATGTTTCACTCAGCAGCTGGAGGAAGTGCTTCTGTTGGTGGAGGTGTGTGAGAGGCTGGATGATGATGTCATCTGTTTCATATCAACCTGGAGATGCGGGAATCTGACGTCACTGGATGTAAAGAGCAGCTCTGGGTTCATCTTGTTCTGTTGAGGACGAGCTGAACGACTTCACACTCTGATTATCTTGATTCTGATTTGCAGCATCGATGTTGTTGTATATCAGACGGAATGATCCTTTTCACATCATGATGGTCATTATCAGATGATCTGTTGGACGCTCGGACGTGAATATTTGATTTAAAATGGTGTTTTGACACATTTCACTTTTAACAAATGAGTCTGTTTTTCAAATGTCATGGATGGATTTACTGTAGAAAACAAACAAATAGAAGAGAAGCTAACAAATGTCAGTATATCATCAGGTTTCCTATTGGTCGGTTACTTCAGCATTTAAATTTTTATATAAAAACACAGTTTGAGGATCGATTACAAAACAGATTAAAAAACTATTTCTCAGAATCGAAGCGGCACAGAACCAGAAATCCAGACTTTGAGTCCTCGAGCTCTGAAACATTGGATCCTACGTTTCCCACAATGCAGTTCAGTTGTGACTTTTCATCTTTTTTCATTTAATTTTCCCGCCCAATCAGATTTAACCCCGATGACATCACCGTGACTTCATCATGGTCGACCAAATCTTCTCCGGTGCCTCAGAGAAAAACTGAGTACAAATTAATTTGATATATTTGATTTGATTTGAATCCTCAAACTCCTGACAGATACGTCGAGTGAAAAAAATCCCCAGCATGCATTGCAGTTACAAGCCAGGTTGAGTGTTTGTTAACAGCAGCTCGATTCTGACTGAACAACTGTAACTGTCATCATCTGGGAGGTCACTGAAAGGCATTCTGGGAAATGTAGGACGAGCTGGGTGTGATGAGTTAAAGTACAGTGACGGCCGACAGAACTCCTCGATGTTTTGGATCTTTTCGGTTATGAAACACACGAGCGCGCCGGCCCGATGAAACCCTGCAGACCTTGAACTCGTCTTTGTGTATTCACTGTGTGTCGGGCGGCGCGGCTCGACCACGCAGCCACGCCGAGGGAATGAAACTGCCACAACACGTCGCTTCGGATCCGCTAGTGGGTCAACGACTCCGGCATGGTTCTGCTCGCATCCTCCCTCATCCTCCCTCATCCTCCCTCACGGCTGCTGCAGCTTCAGTCTGATCAACAGTCTCGAACTGAATCATCGATCATGTATCAGTGAGATCAGACCTACAACTTCTGATTGATCCATCAGACGTGTCGCTCGTCTCGGATCCCTTATTTGTTCTGTTTGATTCAACCCGGTCTGAATACTTTACGTTTGAGTGGGTCAGATTTGTGTTTTGCTCTGGTTGTTAACACTTTGTCAGGGTGAGAAAGACATCGTGGTCTCTAAAATGACGGATGGAGATGATCCGACTTCCTGTGAACAACTAGCTGTTGTGTTGCTTCAGGTGTCTTCAGAAAAACCTTTTTACCCGACAATAACGTCTCTGAATGTCCTCAGCTGTCCCTAAAAGTCTCAATAATCAATAATATTTATTATGTTTGCTGTGAAAACTCGTCCTCCTGTTGTGAATATTTGCATTCCTGTCCAAGAACCTGCAGCGTCAGCGACTCGTCCTCCACCTTCCTCCACCTTCCTCCACCTCCCTCCACGCTCACAGAGCAGCTGTGTGGAGATGGAAACACACCGGTTGTGTTCTCGTGTTGCATCGCGTGTTGTTTTGTGTTTCCTGCCAGCAGCAGCAGCCGTCTGACAGTCTGCTGGTGTCCGTGTCACGGTTCTGCCACGAGGCGTTCAGGGTCCAGCTGTGCTGATCGGTGCATCGACGTGGGTTAATTAGTGTTGAGGCTCAAACCGAGAGCTGCCAGATGTTTGCTCTGTGTTACAGGCTGCTGTTGAACAGAGGAGGAGCCGGCGGCTTCAGGACAGTCAAGACAGTAACTGATCCGGCTCAGTCCTCTGACTCCATCCATCTGCAAAGTCTGACACTTTCCAACTAAATTAACCGACCTCACTGATAAATTCTTCTTCTCTTTCCACCAGAGAGGTTGACAGGAAGTTTATCTCCTGACACAAATATTAAAGCAGCGGAGGACTTGAGTTTCACCTCTGTGGCCTCAGCGGAGGTGAAACAGATTCTTGTGAGTGTAAAACTGGAAGTCGCCTCGTTCAGACTTCGCTTCATTAGTCCGCGCAGCTGAAGCCGGAGATAATCGGGTCGATGGCGGCTCCTGTGAGGACACGTGGGCTGATCCTGCACGTGGGCCGGACGTCGATCAGCTCCAGATAATTACAGCCGTGTTTATTAATTATTGATGAGGCCTGGTGACAGCTGACGGCTGCCAGGCTGCTGCGGTTCATCAGGTGTCGTTTCTCAGGATGTTTCTGTCACAGGTGGAGATTTAAATGTTTCCATGACTCAACACAGATTGTAGGAAAATATTGTGATATTGACTTTTTTGGAATTATGGGGTGTTTGGTGTGTTAAGGACTTCCTAAAGATCGGATCATCGGAGCTAAACTTGTTGAAATGGATGTCGTCTGACAGGAAGTAACACCTGTCGCTTCAGGTGTCTGAGAGGAAACGTTACGTAAGACGATCACGACCCCAGAAAACACGGAGGGAGGAAATTATTCTTTCTTTCAGGGAAACAAACTGCATTTTTACTGATGATCAGAACTGTGTTTTTAATCCGATCGCAGATTAAATATATAGTTTTAAGAATTTGCAGCTGTAATCTGTTAAGTAACTGTAACTGAAGTTCTCAAATGTAGTGACGTGGAAGTGATGAGTTGTACAAACTTGAGTGAATGTACTTCCAGGAGGTTGGAGCTTAAAAAGTGACTCTACTTGTTCAAAAACATTAGTTTGTGTGATAAAATCCTGCAGAGGAAGAAGATAAAGTTTCTGTTCATGAACCGAGAGGCATCACGAGCTCCTTCTGACTCGCTCTCGTCCCGACGCCTCAGAGGTGCCGTGGTGATTTCTTCCTCTAACGCTGCGTTCTGGTTCGTCCTCCATGGGAACAAACATCATTGATATTCCGGAGCGGCTCCCTCAGGGCGGCGGTGGACGACGGTTCAGTCATACTGAGCAGCCGGATGAAGACGGAGTGAGAGAGAGGAGTCTTTGTTGTGGAGGATGGTGCTGGCTCTTATGTAAGAATGCTTTTAGTTCCTGGAAGTCCTCAAACGTGCCGCTGCAGGTCAGGACACCTGAGAGCGACCTGCAGGTCGGTCAGGAGGAAGCAAAGGTTTTTATCAGACTGATGGTGCGATGTTGTGTTGCATCATGGGGAATTTATTGAAGCTTGATTCATTCTGGAACCTAAAAGTCTTTCATCATTGATGATCAGCAAATTCTTTTACGATTAATCTGAAAAATGCGTTTTAAAAAAAAACTGGCGTCTCATTTTTAGTCACCACAGTAACAGCTGGAAATAAACAGCTGGGAAAGTTTTCAGTGTACTTATAGAAACATCTGCTTCTGACTTCACAAAAACAGCTGGAAATGTTCCTTCATGTCTTCAGGTCTCAGATATCTACTGTTCTGATTCAAACTGCGCTCGGCTGTTTGTCGACTCACTAAAACAAATTAATTTGCTGTTTTTTTTCATAGTAAACTGAATATTTGGACTGTTGGTCACAGAAACAAGATATTTAAAGCTTCTGGAGTCTGTTTATCTTTTTATTAGATATTTTAGACTGAAGCAGTTTGTGTGACAAACAGCCTGACGTGGACAAACACCTCCTGTCCTCCTCCATCTTCATCTCCTCCTCCTCCATCTTCATCTCCTCCTCCTCCTCCATCTTCATCTCCTCCTCCTCCATCTTCATCTCCTCCTCCTCCTCCATCTTCATCTCCTCCTCCTGTCCTCCTCCTCCTCCTCCATCTTCATCTCCTCCTCCTGTCCTCCTCCTCCTCCATCTTCATCTCCTCCTCCTCCATCTTCATCTCCTCCTCCTGTCCTCCATCTTCATCTCCTCCTCCTCCTCCTCCTCCATCTTCATCTCCTCCTCCTCCTCCATCTTCATCTCCTCCTCCTCCTCCTCCTCCTCCTCCTCCTCCTCCTCCTTCTCCTCCTCCTCGTTGACGATCAGCAGATTCTCCACATGCTGTTGTAACTGGAGCAGCTCATTCACTCTCCGCGTTACGTAACCTGCTCAGCGAGCGTCTGACGAGGTGTGAGAACGCCTCGGCCTCTCGGCGCCGGCGGTCGTGCCTCATCTCAGCGAGTCGTGCGGGTGTTTGTGGGTGACAGCCGCCGAACGCTGAAAATAACATTCATCTGCACGAGTCACGTCATGTTGTCCTGTGATGAAAGGTCACGTGAGATGATGCTGAATCACCTTCTTCAGATGGAGATGACGAGTTTCTTCCACTAATTCAAACAGTTCTGATGGTTTTGGTTCCATTTCGAGTCCGAAGCCACTCGGACAGTTTGACACCGGAGATTTACGGTGACTTGGTTCTGTTTTCTTTTTGAAAAAGCTGTTTCACTGAAGCGGATCTGCAGTTTTAAGGCTGCCTGAACAAGATGAATCATATCTGACCATATTTCAAGATACAACGTAAGTGATAACCAACTTCCAAGCTAACGTCACTGTTTGATGGTGTTACATGATGTAAAAAGTTTAGACTGGCTCTGAAATATCAATGAACATCTTGGACAATCGAACAGATATAAGACAGGAAGTAGCTGAGTGCTAACATTAGCGTCCAGATGTTGTTTTACCTCGAACCTCATGTTTTCTGTTGCTGATCAACAGGAAAGTGTAGAAACGAAAAACAACTTGTCTGCAACATCATAAATAATGTCATATATATATATAAACTATATATTATCAGATCTGAAATCTCATTGGCTGGAGGCTGATGTGGAAGTGACTCAGGAGAGAACGTGGATCACTCGTTGGTTGTTGTTGGCTGTAGGGCGGACGTGGACTCGTCTCTGGTGTCTTTTTACAGATAAATTAACTAAAAAACATCTCTGATCGCTGTTTGTTTAGAAGTGTTTGTGTTGTTTGTTTGCTGAACTGTCTCACGTCGACTTCAGGATCGACAGTCAGAAGTTTCAGATCAGGTTTCCTTTCGGGAACGCTCAGAATTTCTTGGAAAGCAGAATCACCCGTCATGTCTTCAGCATGTGGACCTGTTGGGTCATGTCGTGGTCTCACCCGCCTGACTGAGACACGTGATGACACACACACACACACACACACACACACGCAGTGATCTCGTCTGCACACGGTCACGTTTCCACTGCAACAAGTATTGATCGACATGTGCAGAAGGGACGGTGGCGGCGGTCAAACGTTTCCAGGCCAATTGATGGCGCCCGTCTCTCCGCCGGAAGCCGACATGTAGAACCGGTCGGTGACACACTCGGTCTTCCGCTGAAGCTGCGGGACGTTGGCAGCGTCGCTCCGAGCTCGTCATGAACACGCCTGTTTCTGGCAGCTCCGCCGGCAGCCTGTTACCTCGGATGGCTCGTGATCAGCGCTGAGAGACAGAACGAGGTCTGTGAGCGTCGAGAGCTCCGGCGTGAGGAGGAGAGGGAGGACATGCTGCCGCCGCCGGCACACCGGATCATTTCTCAGGTCAGAGATGGAGAGACGAGCAGGTTCAGGATCAGATTGTGTCGTTGGGGTGGAGACAGTGGACGATCAATCACTGTGATTGATTATCAGCTTTCAGTGGAGCCTTGAGACTGTTTTTGTGTATTTGTGGTAAAGCTGATGGTGTCAGAGGTCTGAATCTGATTCATGATGAAGATCAGGATGATTTCAAAATGACATTTGATCAGTTGATTTGTAAGATTTTTCACATCTCAGCTGCTGAATGATAATCATCAGATGTCGACATTAATCAGGATATTGTCAATATATTAGCATCTTTTTTATAAAATGTGCTGCAGTGAATTAACAAGAGATTTATCACAATGAAATAAACAAGAAAGAAATGGAAACTTTCCCATTTTAAACACCTTCATGGTCATTTTGGAAGAGATTTGAGTTGATGTTGAGCACCAGTAAACTTCTGTCGGCTCACTTATGAAGCTCCGAGTGTTTTTGATTCCTCTTAATACAGTTCAGATCCATTAATACTTATATTGGATTTAATTTTTAAAGGGCATTGATCAGTTATTAGTAATCAAGGACGTCAGTATCTGATCTCGTTCACTTTAACAGTTTTATTTTGATATCTTTAGAAATTTGAAATCAAAAACTTTCAGTTAAATCTTTCTTTAACTTTGTTCTCTGTGTTTTGTCTCTGTTGGATATAAATAAATGACCCTTTAAATACGAGTGTAGGTGGATAAGAGAGTCTGTGACTGTAAGTTTTAAAGCTACTAAAAGAAGGATTACTGTGATGACGAGCTGACGATCAGCTGCCTGTCGGTCAGTTTATTGATTAACAGACGATTATTTCGGCCCTGGTGGAGATGAGAGCAGCTCCGTCTGAGTCCGGCTCACATGTGAAGAGTCGTTTGGTGTGAAGTGTAACAGGATGAACACGTTTTGTTTTTAAGGATCTGAGACTTTAAAGGAGCAGTCCGTGTGTTTGTGTCGCTGCACCTGAACAGAAATGTCTGCCAACACGTGGACGTTTGTGTTTTTCCTCCTCTTGACTCATCGTCACCGGTGAAGCGGTTTGTGGAGGAGCAGTGAGTAATGCTTCATGACCACGTTACGTAACAACGCGGTGGGAAGGCCACTGGCGCTTTGTGTTTTTCTTTCTCCTCTCCGCTCTCTTTCACTTCACCTCTCGTCTCCAGCTCGTGTCCACAGTCCATCTCCAGCAGCTGGTGTTTGTGTGGAGGAAGAACCGTTTCAGAGATTCAGGCAGTAAAATATGACTTAAAAAAGGTTTTATTTTAAGATATAAGATAAATATCAGGACTGTTGGTTTTTATTTTATTACCACATTTAGTTTGATACTTTGGAGACTCCTTGAATATCCAGTTAAATGTGGTGAGTAACTAAGTAAATCTACTCAGGCTGCTCGAGTATTTCAACACTTCCTCCATGATACCGTAGAGAGAATCACCTCCTTCTTGTTTCCCACCTGACCGTTAAACTAAACTCTCCTCTCTGTTTTGTCTTTAGTCGTCTCCTGATATCTGCGTGTCTCTTGTCTTTAATATTTGTTGTGATTTGAGGATTTTATTTTGAGTTCTGTTTCCAGCGATGACTTATTTTGGGCCCCCAGCAGCAGGTCCAGGATCAGTCATGCTGCCGGTCGGTTGTGTCGTATCGCTGCTGTTACTCACCTCCACGAGGCTTCGCCATGAGTCACGTTGTTCACGGTGGACGAATCAACACTTGATGCAGATTGAACTGAGTCAACATTTAAAAGTTGTCAGAGCTCAAAGTGACGTCTGTAAACTTCTCATTTTGTTCCACCAGAAGTCCAAAGATATTCAGTTTAAAACGATATGAGAACATCTGATGAATCTCGTTGACTAAATTGATTAATTGGCTGATCATTTCTCCGTCTAACTGCTCACGTCAGCAGAGTGTTGACACGGCGGATTAGAACCAGAAGACGTACAGCTGAGTGTAGTAAACACATGGAGGACCAGACGCTGGCTGGTGAGGTCACAAGAGTCCAGCCGTCTTATTGGCTGAAGCTGGATGACAGACGAGTTCGACCCTGCAGGGATTTAAACATCTGGGTGTCGGTCAGTGGACACAAACACACACAGCTGGACAGGAACACGAATCTTAAAGCAGCATGTGTTTCCTCTGATTTTAAATATGTTTGTTCTCAGTTTGTGATCGTACTCCGGCACCGCGGGAGGCTTTTTATCACCACACAGAAGAGCAGAGCAGAATTTCTGGAACAAAAGTGTTTTTAAATAAACGCATCACGAACAGATTTCATGAGTCACAGCTTTATGAAACCTACACAGACCTCTGAGCAGCGAGCGCCGACTGGAACGTCTGCGCCGGAAGAAAAACACAGAGCGTGTCGGGAAAATGATCAAAAGACAGAAACCAGGAGTGAGACGCTCAGAAGTCATCGAGGTGACAAAGAAACCGACATCAAACACGGATAATGAGTCTGATTCTGCTAACGAGGTCGAACAGAACGAAGACGCAAAAATCAGAAGACGTTTCTGAAAAGACGTTTGTGTGTCTGAGCTCACTGAGATGCAGGAAGACGAATGAATCATTCGTCTGCTCACGTAACTGAAAACAATTATCTGTTAATCTCGTACGACGTGACAACAGATCAGAAGGATCATTTAATTAAGTTGGATAAGATGATTATTGATCCAGCTGAGGACACAATGGGACGTTTCAGGACTGTTTCCATGTTGTTTTGAGAAAAAACTGAATGTGTCGCAGTCGTCATGATGGACTGTAGTGACTGATGCAACAGCAGGTGCTGAAATTCAGGTATTCAAGGTATTTGGATACACACATGTTGCAGCCTCGACCTGTTCAAGAAGGCTGTTGAAGAAATTAAGGATAAAACTGAATATCTGCATGTAAACAGAGTCAGAGCTGTTGAATGAGAACCACAGTTTGCTTGTGACGTGGGAAACTTTACGGCCTTTTCTTCAGCTGAAGTCAGTCTGAAGTGACGTGACGTGGACAAGCTGTCACAGTCGCGCTGATGTTCTGAAGCTTCAGCGTCCATCAACACTGAGACGATGACGGTGATGTAAGCTGATGACTCGCCTCTCGTCCTCTCTGTGTGGAGACGCTGCCTTCAGTCCGGAGCTCTCAGAGTTCTGTTGGTAGAAAATAAACAGAGAGAAATCACACGATCCTTCCACAGCGACCTGACGCATCATGTGGTTTCCCGCCCGTCTGTGTTCTCGGTGTATTTATAGCCACAGTTTTTTGTTTATTCATGAAAAGGCTTCGTTCAGACTGATGACGTCAGCGGTGGAAGTGTCTGCACATCTGTGTCAGCGTGTCTGATCCACAAACTCTATGAACCGTCTTTAACTGCATGTCCTTTGTTGGGAGCGGACATTGATCTCTGTGTTGGGATTCATTGTCTCTGAACGCAGCGTATCGACCGGCCGGTGCTCCCTGCAGAGGAAAGCTTACAAACTACTTTTAATTACACGACGATGAGGAGCTCAGTGTTCGTCTCTCTGGATTTTCAGAGAAGTCTGTTTTCCCATGACTGGTGCATCCATCGGCACCGAGTCTGTGGCGGAGTCCGCCAGCAGCAGCAAGCTTTGTTCTCTTAGTGACAGTTCATAGCGATCTGTCGCTAGCTGCCATCCTCCGCAAAGCTTTACATGGTTTGGATGTTATTCTCACCAGGGAACAAAACAACACGCTGCTGGTTTGGATGGTTGAGAAAGAAAGAAAAATGGAGATGATGGGAACACACACACACACACACACACGCACGCACACACACACACACACACACACACACACTGAGGGGGAACACACGGGCCCATTGATTGGCTCTCCTGCTGTTGCTATGGAAGTTTAAGCTGCTCTTCCATTGGTCAGGCTTTCGGACCTGGGCCAACTGCCGGCTGTCTGTCAGCATCCCCGCGTCGTCATGGCAACAGACAGGAAGCAGGGCGGCTGGAGGAGAGCCGTGTTGTTGTTGTTGTTGTTGTTGTAGATTGGGACAGAAGAAGAAGAAGAAGAAGAGTTTATTTTCTCTCTGTGCTGTTTTTTTTGTTTTGTGTTTTTTTCCAGAGGATGATCCGTCTGCAAACATTAAAGCTGCACGTTTTTGATCTGCAGTACAAAACAGCTTAATGCTCACACACACACACACACACACACACACACACACACACACACACAGACGAGGTCACTCTGCAGCGACCTGCTAATCCTCCATGAAAAGATGATTATTAATATGTCATGTTCGGATGAAACTGGGGATGAGAGAACATGTATGTGCGCTCATTCATCAGACACACACACACACACACACACACACACACACACACACACACACACACACACACACACACACACACACACACTCGTTAGTTGTCAGCAGGGTTGCATTTGTTTATTTCGACGTCTCTGGTGTCATCATGTGAGTTCTGGTGTGTTGTTGTGTAGATTAACGACAAGAGAAGAAGAAGATTTGGATCATGGACGCAGTGTAAGATGAATATAAAGCGGCTGAATGTGAAAATATGAATAATTGAAAGCTCGTTTGAGGTGAAGAGTTGGTTAATGCGTAAAGAGACGAGGCGATAAAGCTGAACAAGCAGCGATAATGAGGAAGATGCTTCTTTCTTTTTCTTCTTTGAGCTCCTTCTCCAGGAAAAGAATATCAGCATATCATTTAAAATGAATGAAAAGTTTTATAATGTTAACCAAGAAAAACCTACCAGTGCTTTGGGCTGACACTGAGGACGCCTGACGTTATTTAATATATCGAAACTTTACTAAAAATCAACGCGGTACTGAATAACAACAACAACAACAACTCCGAGCCTACGGCAGCTCTGAGGGGACACAACTCTTAATTGTGCTTTCTGGTGTCGAGCAGTTTGAATCACGATGTTGTGGATTGGTTGTCGCGGCGTCGTCCATCGGCCCAGCTCGAGTCCGCCTGCAGAGAAACATGATAAATAAGATAAAGGTCAAATAAAGAGCAGCTGGATTTTGCTCTCTGTTCAACTCTTCAGGAGTCTTTCTGCTTTCCTTGCATATTATAAAACATGTCAGACCAGTTTCAACCTCCAAACGTGACACAAGCAAGTTATTACCCTCCACTTTCAGGACTAAACCCTCGAGGGGGGTAATTAAGTCCAGACCGAGGGAGAAAAGTAGGCTAAGTGACTGGCAGGAAGGCCGGGATCCAAGTCAGGGGAGCGACAGGAACCAGATGATCGTAGAGGAGGTGAGGTGGTGAAGGAGTGGAGACAGAAGATGAAAAGGAGGAAGGAGAGCGGGATGGTGGAGCTCATGAATACCAAAGTTCCCCCAGACAGACGTTGCATAAGCACATCTGACCCAGAAACCTCCCACCGCCGAACTCAAGTCACCCGGAGAGAACGACAGCAGCCGGGGGAGGAGGGGAGGACGCAGGGGAAGGAGGTGAAAGAGGAAATAAAACTGTCCTCATGCAACTCGGCTGTCGTCTCTCATCACTGTTATTCTACTTTTAGACATCATGTATTCGTCCCTTTAGCTTTTCACCCAGTGTAGATCACTCGGGTCAGAATTTGAGGGCTGAACGATCCAAATAATGCGTCTGTTCCTGTGTGTTTGTGTTCATTTACATGTGGACAGTCATCGTTTAGCAGCACACCTGCGTTGTTCTTGGCCTCAAGGTTGCACCGAGCGAAACAGACGGATGAGGTAGGAAACAGGAAGACGTCTGGAGGAGGAAGGGCAGCAGGAAACAAGGTGAAAGGATGTCAGGAATCGCCGTGCCGCTGCAGGCGTCTGACAGGTACACAGGAAAAACACAGGAAATACAAACAAGGACTCAAAGAGGAAAAGAGTGGAGGCAGATTTATTCAGGACGACGTCACAGGAATACAGATGAGGCTGCAGGGAAGGACGCCAAAGATGAGCAAGGATGTGTTTGAGCTCACGTGTTGTTGTCGTCTGCCTTATGTGTAGTTTTTTATTGTTTGCATTGTTCAGCACCTTGTAACTTATTGCAAGGCGAGAGTGAAGATCGCTGAGCAGCTGCAGACAGTCGAGAGCTTCACCAGACGTCTGTTCTGTGCCATCAAAGTGCCAAAAGATGCATTAATTTCAATTTAGAGAGTTACAGTCAGAAATATGAATGAAAACGTTCCACCAGTCACAGAGCAGCCTGCTGATATTTTTATACCAAGAAACAAATTCGTATGCCGATTTTACAAGAGAGGAACAATTATCAAGCATTTGTCGCTGACATTGTTTCACAGAGTTTATAAAGTGTTTAAAAACTCAACAACCTACAAAAGTCTGTGATTTTTCAAGGGAGTCTGGAGCTGAGGACAGAAATCTGACCTCAGTGAGAACGCAGTGAAGATCAAGCAAAGGCAAGACCGGATTGTTTTGTTTTTACCGTCAGATACAGATCCGTTTTTACAGCAGGTGTAAATGTGGTGAGTGAGAGCTGAGCTATTTGATGTAGACACAAAATAAGATGAAGACAAACGAATGGATGGATACAGTTGAGCATTAACTGCATTAGAGCATCAATCAGACATTTATCTTTAGCTCCTGTGATTGATGAATGAATGAGAGAGGAGCCGTCAGATCGATGTGTTTGTTTTGTTCTGAGCCTGGAGGACGTTGGTTCTCTGGTTCTTTGGTTCTCTGGTTCCTGATCAAACACGGAGCGAGCGGGACGCTGCGATCGTCCTCGCTCCGCCCACCTGCTGTTTTCTGAGCTATTATTATCCTCCGCTTCCGCCATCGGGGGGGAAGCCAAACTGTGTGTGTGCGCTCCTGCGTATGTGTGAACACACAAACTAAATCTGTTTAACGCTGCTGCAGATTTGAAAGCCACTTTATTAACAGGGTAACAGGGTTTGTGGCTGCTGGCAGTGTTGCTGATCCCTTTGGATCATGCTGCTGGGTTTCATGTTTTAGCTTATTGAATTTAAATCGCTTTGACCCGACAGACCTGCCAAGATTTTACCAGCAGTGGATTTATTGATTTTAGCAGTCAAGGCAACCTTTTCTGAAACATTATCAGTCATTCAGAACATTTCCTGAGCTGTTATCTTTTGTACAAGTTCAGTATTTTCACCCAGTGACAGATGAGCCAGCGCTGAACTTCATGAGAACTCTCTCCTCTGTCGGCAGGTGAAACCATGTGGCTGGGTGGTGCTCCCTAGCCTCCCCTCTTCCTCGCCTCCCACCTGATCGCCTCTCCTGCGTCTCACCTCTCCACCTCTCCCGTTCACCATGACTACGACCCTGGAGACGCTGCTGGGCCAGCCGGACCAGGAGCTGAGCCCCGAGCGACTGGACGGCTGCGAGGAGGTGGGCGGCCGCTACAAGGTGGTTCCCTCCGTCGTCTGCTCCATGTGCGGCCTCTTCGGCATCATTTACTGCTTCTTTGGTGAGTTGGTCAGAAGAGTGATCAGTAGTTTTTGGTCATGAAGTTGCAGCCTGGTTAACGTTTCTTCCTCTTACTTCAGGCTATCGCTGCTTCAAAGCGGTGATGTTCCTGACAGGCCTGATGTTCGGCTCCGTCGTCATCTTCATGCTCTGCTACAAGGAGCGCGTTCTGGACACCCAGCTGAGCGTGGAGGCCTCGGTGGGCATCGGCCTCGGCATCGGCACGCTCTGCGGCCTGGTCACCATGCTGGTCCGCAGCGTGGGCCTCTTTATGGTGGGCCTGCTGCTGGGCCTGCTGGTGGCTGTGGCCACCCTGGTGGGCATGGAGGAGCTTTCCGACAGCCCGCCGCGCTCCGTCTGGGTGCCCCTGGGCGTGCTGCTTGGCCTGGGCATGCTGTTCGCCGTGCTCACGCTGCAGTGGCAGCGGCTCTTCACCACGCTGTCCACGGCGGTGTTTGGTGCGGCGGTCATCACTGTGGCGCTGGATTACTTCGTGGAGCTCTTCGCCCTCGTGCTCTACATGTACGAGCGACTGAAAGCGGCGCCTGGAAAGCCCGTGTGCTGGCTGACGTGGGTGGTGCTCGGGGTGTGGCCTGCCCTCACCCTGCTGGGTGTCATGGTCCAGTGGAAGGTGACCGCTGAGGGATACTCCCATACGAAGGGTGAGGGTGGTGCATGTCTCTGAAACTGTTAGTGTGTCTCCAGGGTCCCGTGGCTCCTTCAAGTCCTGGACTTTGACCCCGTTTGCTGTTTCGTTTTTGAAAGCAAATGTCTGCATGTTCATGTCATGATAGGAAAATAAGATAACATGTAATCTGAATTAACGGTTGTTGGATGAAAGCTAATCAATCACATAACAGCACAATAATCAGTTCTTTGGTTTGCTTTAATGGCAGCTTGCCTGAGGCTGCGTAGAGGAGTGTGATGGGGTTTAGAAGTGAAGACGGTCTGTTTGGTTTCCTCTTCAACGTTGTCACTCGGCTGCTGACAGATATTGAAGTGACAACAATGAGGTTTCTTTCTTTTGTCAACAGAAGTTTCATGTCACATTTAAGATGGTAAATAAGGGAAATGGAAAGGAAATTAAAAAGGGAATGGCTCATGAGTTGAGAGCTGATGTAGCTCGAAAACTTAACGAAGGATATTAGTAGAAATGTTTCTGTGATGAGGGAATGCTAACTAGCTAACTAGCTCAACCCGCAGCATTACAAGCGTACACTAGCTAGCTCCTGACTTTAGCTCTGCGCTCCACAGTGATCATCAGCCGGCAGCAGAGGAGGATGCAGGTGATGCGGATTCGTCAGCGAGACGACCGCTACCGCAAGAAGAAGAAGAAGCAGCAGCACGGCTCCACCTCCTCCCACCATCACAACCAGGCCAAGCAGCTTCACACTGAGCCCGCCTACCGCCGCAAACCCAACCCCATCCGCCGCTACGACACGGACGTGCTCTCGCCGGTGAGGAGCCGTGATCTCATTTTTCCTTCCTTTTCTTCACACGTCTTATCTCCAGCTTCCCACCGTGTGTCATTCCTTGTATTTTGTTGTGTGGGTTTTGTAATTCTGCAGCTTGTTCTGTAAACATTTGTCTGCCGGCGACGCCTACAGATCAGTGGAGCGGACTCGAGATTACATAAAGTCTTTTGCCGTTATAACCGATATCTTGATTTTTATGGGTCAGTGTATTATGACTTTCATTTGTCCTGACTGATCTTTCTCTCTTGTCGTTCTCCGTCCAGAGCTACATCCAGAGTTTCAGAGAGAGGCAGGTGCAGGCGCAGCCCTTCCCGAGCCGGCTGGTCGGCCGGCCCCACACTGTGGTGGATGTGGGCTACGACTGCGGCTCTACGACGCCCCTCACCGGAGCTGCCGGACCTTCACTGAGGGTCTGAGCACTCCTCACCTCCCAGAGGCCTGAACACCCCTTAACCAGGGAGACACGTGACTCTACAATCACTACCCCACCTGGGTGTAATCACACCTGTGCTAGAACAAACCACTGCATCTTTCAATGCAATGATTCTGGGTTCAAACATGATCTGGGTTCAAGAGGATGAGAATATGCCGAGGGCTGGATTTACCCAAAATGCAAAATATGTTTAACCCTTTACAAAGTAAATTCTGGATCAAAACGCTCCGCCAGCCGGAGCCGTCAGTGTGGTGCCGAGGTTTGGTGGACCTCTTTTCACAGTCTTCGATTCCACGCACAAATGCATGCAAGCACTTACACAAACACCAACCGCAGCTACAATCGTAAGGGTGGACGTGGGAACCTGAAGCAGCCTGCCGCACGTCACCATCTCAAGTCAAACCGATCAGGGAACGCAGATTCAGTGCAAACCCGCCTCAGGTTCAAACACAGGCATTGTATAAAAAAATCAACATACAACTCCGCCCACATCCAGCGAGCTGTTTCCACCGCTGTTGTCGTTTTTCAACTGATGCTGCAGAAGTAACTTCCTCAGCCTGTAGGCTTCTTACAGTCCAACAAAGATCATCCATAAAGGGAAGTATGGGCCCTTAAATGCAAACCGGGATCTTTCATTTGCTTTCTGTGCCATCCGGACTACAAGAACCGTCCTTGAAAAGGACAGAGACGTCTTTAATGTAGTTTTTAAACGGGGAAACCCTTCGTCACCCTTGGTGCTGGACGATACACTTCTACAAGCGTCAAACTGCTCTCCGATTGGCCGGGGAATCTGTTGTTAACGGGTGCCTTGCCTCTCCACGGACTGAACCATTCAGCAGCAGGAGGGGGGTTACTGGCAGATCTCCCATCGATGGCTTGTTTTTGCATTAAATGTGATCACAGAAGGTTTTTTCAAGGGTGTAGCCATGAAGCTACAACAAGCAGGGTAAAATATATGAATATATATGGAGTGGAGTTGGCTGGTTGTCTTCACAGATGCCTGGATATATGAAGACGATGTGCTTTTAGCAAGAGAGCCACGTTTACACTGGCACCTCGACCTGAACGATCGTACTGACCTGAAATTCATCCACACAGCAAACTGTTCGCTCTCCAAGAGATTATTCACTCATTGATACAATAATTTATTCCATTAGAAAAGCTGAAAGTGAGTTTTCTGACTGTAAAAGTCTGAATCTGAAGCCCCGTTCGCTAAAATCAGTATATATTATAACTCTTAGAGTGTATTGTGATTTGCACTGGTCTACTTAAGCGGTCAAAACGATAATTACCAAAAAACAGATAGTGAAGTAAAACATTTCTATCTTGTACAATAGCTGCTGTTGTTACACTTTATATTCCCTCAGACTCAAAGTTTAGTTAATCTTTGAAAATGATCAGTATTTTCCTTCAGATTCTTTCCTCCACTCGTCCTGTTTCACGCTTAAACTTCTGAGTAGTTTCAAAGAGTTGAAGAAGAGGTTGATGAAAACTAAAAGTCGTCTCTGGAACTGTGATATTAAACCACATTAATTATTTTGATATTAAAAATGTGACTAACAGACGAGGTCCGGCTGAGGTGCCAGTGTGGAGACGGCGAGCAGAGAGTGATCGCAGTGGACTCGTGGCCATACCAACTTGTACTTAGACCAACAACTCCTTCCATCTTGTGCTTTTGATTTTCTTTAATTGGAAGATTTTTTTTTTTTTGTCACCAGTGAAAATGTGAATATTATCGTCTTTCTGATGGAGGCGAGTGGAGTTGTGGGGGGTGTTTATGGTACGTTTTTACTCATCTGTGGGAAATGCATGATCTCACCCCTCCACCTCCGCCCTGATCCGCCCTGCGTGGCCTCCCACCGAAACACCCTCCACCCTTCATGTGCATCGATGTGAAATTTGTACATAAAACACGGCACTTACTAACTTTTATTTGTTATTTCTACCAGTTTCTTTTAAAATTTCTTTTTCATCTCTTAGGATTCTAATTTTACGTTCTTCTCCAGTGGGATGTATTTATTTGCTGATTTATTTATTTTCTGTAAAGGAGAGTGCAATGTCATCACTGTAGGCCGGTAACGCCATGCTTTTAAAAAAAACAAAATGAATTATGACTATGATTATTAAAGCATGTGTTCCTACGGGCCTGTATACGATCCATGTGTGCGAGTCGTCTCTTAGCTCAAGGACACACAGACATCAATCAGCGGGAACATGAAATCCACTTTACTTTTATTAGCAAATAATGTTTGAAAGTCACAAGAGATTAACAGCCTCTCTCTCTCTTTCTTTACTGTGTTCTCTACCTCGCCCTCCCCCAATCTCTCGCTCCATCTTTTTAATCTCCTCCTCCATCTTCTCCTTTTCATGTCCTTCCCCTCCTCGTCTCTTTACCGATGAGCACAAACACACATACAGTTCACCTCAATCTCGTTTTGGACAAACCTCTCACCTCGATGAACGCGAATATAATCTGCTGCTTATAGAAGAAACCAGAAGAAGAATCATGATGTGAAATATATTGTTGCATTTTCAGTGTAGATTTGGATCCGTCTGTGAACATTTAGTGGAGTAAGATTAGATGCTGAAGCAGGATTTGCTCAGTTGATGTGAAACGGTAGATTTTCTGCAGTGTTTCCCACACGTAGACTTCACAGCGTTGTTGTTTATCACGTTTAGATGCTCGTCAAATGTCATCATCCACAACAACAACAACAACACGCCACAGGATCACTGTCGCTCTGTGGGAAACACTGTCCTGTGACATTTAAATGAAACTGAAGAACAGGAAGTGGACGCAGCTCCGGAGTATTTCAATCAGCAGGCCGTCTGAACGCTTTTACACTTTTGCAACCTCGTTCATACGGAAGAGGATTAAAGGCCGATGTGACAAAAACGTCTTTTACAAAAGTGGCCCTAATCTTCTTTCGTACTTTTGGGTCCAAAACATAATCATCTTCTTGTTTAAAATCTTCAGTCTTCATCACTATCTGTAATTTTAATCTTTACTCCCCTGCAGTGATCCACCTTAATCTAGATTTTTAAGTCAAACAGAGAATTTAATGTTTTTGGAGTCAGTTAAACAGAAATGTAAATAGTTGGAGATGTTTCAGCCATAACTTGCTGTATGTGTGAAAACGCAGATAAATAACCCTCAATAACATTAAAGATTCACATATCACAGTAACTTCCAAACAAGAACAGTACAGGCCGTAATCTGAGTTTGTCAAGTCTTTTTTACTTTGTTTTCTTTGAGCATCGTTTCTTGTTTGTCGTCTTTATCTGTCAGTGAAGGACAGATTGTGTTTCTTCTTCTTATCTTCTGTACATCGTTACATGATGTCCTGCTGGTGCTGCGTCGACTCGCTGACGACCTGGAGGGCAGAAACACATGCGGCGGTCAGGAGACGCTCGCGGATACAAAAATACACTGAACACGAAATCTCCGTCTTGTTCCACCACACGTTCATCCAGCGTGTTGACAGTTTGTGCTCACAGCCAATTAAAGATAATTGGATGGTTGTAAATCAGCTCCAGGACCAACTGAAGCATGTTGGTGCTTCTGTCTTCTTTCATGTCCTGTAAGTTTTATATTATTTATAGTAGACTTCCTGCAGAACAGCCAGGAGGTGTTGCACTTCAAACATCTTTTATGTCTCTAATTTTGTCCTACAGATTAATTTCTCTTCCTGTCTTCTAGTTCTTTAATACTTAGTGGTTAGTTTTTTACTTTTTGCAACAGATGTGCCCACAACCAGCTAAATCATCTATCTTAATCCAGAATTAGGTGTGATTAAGTGGAAGTTTTTTAGGAAATTCAACTAACAAACGTTGCTCAGCTACCCAGTAAGGATTTCCTTCTTCATGAGCACAGATATTGATACATTTTACCCTGAAAATCAACATTATCTGTTCTTGTTTTTAGACATTTCATTGCAGAAATCTGATCTGTGTTCATGGTTTTGTTACCTGCTTTCAGAGAAAAGAAAAGACAGAATAACTAAGAACCTCTCGGTGGTTTTTGGGGCACTGAAAGCATTTCATCTTTGCAGGGGGAAGATTAAGAGGCCGACCTCAACAAAGTTATCAGGGAAATCTCAGAGAGCAACCAGACGAGACGACACAGTGGGAACGAGGACAGCGATGACTTGTCTTAACGCGCCTGGGATGTTTTTTTTCCCAGGATGCTGCGGGTGCAGCGTGCCTCCGCTCAGGTGGGACAGAATATTTGTTTGGCGCTCGTTGACTGAACAAGTCGCTGCATGTGTGTGTAGGTGTGTGTTTACGTGGAAGCAACGTCTCCTGAATGAAGTGGAAAAATGTGTCCAGCTGTGTCGTCACTCTGCCTGCAGGTGATTTACAGGTAACAAGGTAAAGAGCTGTTTCTTTAATGTCAGTGCAGAATATCAACTCATCAACTCTCACCAGGTCTAAATACTGTTGATTCTGATTATTATCTCCTAAAATTAAGTGAAAATACATCATGATGTGGTGCAGCTGTGTCCTCGTTCTACCATGCAGGTGATTTTCAAAACTGCAAGCGGAATCTGAATTATATCAGGTCAAAGACAATGTACATGGCTTCCTCTCATCATGTTGTTTCCTCTCACCTCTCTAAGATGTTCTGTCCATGAAAAACGCAAAAATAACTAGAAGAATAAAAAGCAGAGTCTAGGTTGAGTCTGGTCCACATGTACAGAAGCTGTGTCCTCGCTGCTGCTGCCCAGAGGTCGAAGCTGACCTGCGACCTTTTGTGGCTAATTGAAAACTTTTAGAGGTAAAGAGCTGTTTTCTCAGTGTCAGTACAGGTTATTGATTCTGGATATTTCAGGCAGAATGAACTAAAAGCGAGTGCTGACCCGCTCTGAGTACTGATCAATTCTGATGTAAGCCTGTTAGTTTAGGTTCAGAGAGTTTAAATGGGTCAGTTCATGAAAAATGCTGTTTATAAATCCTTTTTTCTCTCAAGACTGTTGTTTGTTATTACAGGTTAATGTTTCCTGTGGATGATGTGAGTCCGGCTCCTCTGGAGGATTTTACCTCTCCATCGCGGGTCTCGATGGTCTTGATGAGGACGGTTTTCTTCGAGTGCATCTCAGAGGCGCGCTGCTGGTGCTCAGGGCTGGTTTCTGTTTAAACACAACCAGGAAACATCATCAGCATGAGAGAAGGTCAAATACTGAGGCTGTTCTCTAATATGATAAAGACATTTAACATTGATTTCTGATGTATTAGAAGCAGAAGATGAGACCACGTGCAGCATTTAAACTCCTTAAAGCCACAGAATGTCATCATTAATGAATTATTCAGTCTTTAATCTGCTCATCGTGTTATGGACTGTGTGTCCATTTGGTATTTAAATAATGAAGGATCATGAATCAGGTTTAAAAGCGTCATCTGCTGGTGAACTGCATTATGGGTCAGTTCAGGCTCCAGACTGCTGTTTATAGAGACGTGCGCCCTCTAGTGGTGTGTTCGGGGAACTTCAGGTGTGTTCAGGGAACTGCAGGTGTGTTCAGGGAACAGCAGGTGTGTTCAGGGACCAGCAGGTGTGTTCAGGGAACCGCAGGTGTGTTCGTACCTCTGAAGCTCAGAGTGGAGTAAGTCTGCACAGGCAGGGTGATCCTGGAGAGACACAAAGGAAGATTATAATAATTTACATCATATCTTCATGACTAAATCATGATTAATTCACTGTCAGTTGGTGTTTTATATCCTTTATGATTTTATTTAACCCGCCATCAGAACTTTCCATCAGCAAATTTGACATGTTTCTCACCTGAAAACCAATTTTTTACATCCGAATTGGATATTCTAACATGTGACTGGGTATTTAGTATGAGAATCAGTCCCTCACCTGCTCTCCTCTCCTTCCAGCAGCTTCCTGTAGGTGGCGATCTCCACATCCAGCGCCATCTTGACGTTGAGCAGGTCCTGGTACTCCCGGAGGTGGCGCGCCATCTCGTCCTTCATGTTGGCGATTTCCGCCTCCAGCCGGGCGATGGTGTCCTGGAAGCCGCTGGCCTCCAGTCCGTGACGGTCCTCCATGTCCCTCATCTGCCTCATCAGGGACTCATTCTGGATTCAGAGAGATGGGTTTGTTGTGAATCGGATCGAACAGCACGAGCTTCAAATCTTTACGTGTGTGAGACGTACGGTGCCTTTGAGCGAGTCGATCTCGCAGGTGTAGGACTGGATCTGGTGTCTGAACTCCATGGTCTCCTGCCGGGCCTGCTTCAGGGCCTCGTTGTTCTTACTCACCGCCTGGTTCAGGTCCGACACCTGGGGGGACAAAGGTCAAAGGTCAGGAACTACAGGTAAGAATGTGTTTATAATCTAAACTCTGGTTGACCCTCTCTCACCTTTGACTTGTACCAGTCCTCGGCCTCAGCGATGTTCTTGGCGGCGATGCCCTCGTACTGGGCTCTGATGTCTCTGAGCGCCGCCGTCAGGTCCGGCTTGGACATGTCCATCTGGATCTGCACCTGAGTCTCCTGCATCTGTGCCTGCAGCTCACGGATCTCCTGCAGGAGGAGGAGGACGGTCAGGTTAGAGGACTAAAAAGACTGGTTCTCTTACAGGATGTGTGCACAAGTCTTGAGCCTGGAAGTGACACCCTGAAGATGCATTTTCATCCAAAGTACCCAGAACTTTTAGTCCCGGAGCTGCTTTTTAAGGTTCCTTCAGTCAGATCATTGTGTTTACATCCTGAGACTGACAAGACTGGTGACATGAATCCGAGTCGTTGTTCTATTCTGATTTTTTACGAACATCTTAAACCTTAATGAAGTGAAAGCAGACAAGTTATCAGCTAAATGTGAATCGTATTTGAGATGATGTAGATGTTTAAGATTGAGATTAACAACTTTATATCCTGACGCCTCATATCAGCCTGAAGAGACGCCGCAGCAGCCGCTTGGCTTCGGCGTCATGTAGCTTATCAGTCTCAGGATGGACACACACACACACACACACACACACACACACACACACACACACACAAACACACACAGATCTAAGCTTGCAGGCCGGTGCTGCTCAGACTCGTGGACCTGAGCTGCTGGTACACGGAGTTATTTTAGCCGTACATCTGCTGTGGGAGATTTCAGCGCTGTGCTGAAACTGCCGGTATTCAAACTCTGTGTGTTTGTGTGTGTGTGTGTGTAACTGTGGATTACTACCCAGTCCTCTACACACACAGACACACACACACACAGATGTAACAACAGATGCCAACAGACACACACAGACACAACAGGGAATTAAATTAAACTCTCTGAGCTTTTTGCATGAATTAAATGTGCATCACAGATAAACTGTTTGTTTTGTTCCCTAAACTTTGTCATTTTTATCCCTAAATTACTTTAAAATAATCATATGTGCCCCAAAATAATCTAAATAAATATAGTGATGTGTGCTGTATGAACAGAGAGAGAAAATCAGAAGAGGAAGAAGAGAGAACCTCCTCGTGGATCTTCTTCAGGAAGGCGATCTCCTCCTGCAGCGTCTCGATGCGTCGCTCCAGGTCCAGACGGGCCAGAGTGGCAGCGTCCACGTCCTGCAACACATCAGTCAAGCAGTTTACAAACTGGGAAAATCAAAAGTAGTGGTATGATTCTTTTGCTGTCTCCAAAGTTGAACCTTTTATTCACTTCAAGGATGTAAAAAACATTTCTAAAGTTTCACCAAAGATCATTCTTGATACTTTTTAGAGAGAAACAGTAAAATATACATTATTAATCTCATGTAAACATATTTTATAGTAACATACAGTGCTGACTGTAATATACAAGGACTCACCGCTCTGAAAGCAGCCAGATTGTTTTCTGCTTCCTCTTTTTGCAGAATTTCATCTTGAAGTCTGCAGGAGACGAAGAAATGTTAAGGAAATATGTTTTTCAGCAAATTGACAGATGTGTTCGCTTTTAACCAAACAGTTCACATGAAAAAAAACCAAAAGACATGGCTGTCAGGAGGTTCACCATTTAAAGTAGTTTTAAACATTTGTTGGAAAATGATTTTCTCTGTAAAACATCTAAAAACCAAAAGGAGAAAAGTGAGCGAACAACTGTAATAAAAGCTGTCACGTATCTCCAGATGTTGTTGTAATCCTGTCCTGCAGAGAGCAGATGCTCTTTTTATTTGCTGAGCCTGAATCACAAAAAATCCTGGCAGGGAGTAAAGGAGATAAAAGCCCCATTAATGTTTTATTCTAATAAAAAGCTCTTGTAAAGGAATCTTCCAGTTATGGTTTGATATTTAAACTGTCGTCTCTGAATCTGACACTCGACATGTAAACCTCAGAGCCAGAAGAGAAAGAACAGGTCATCTGAGATGATGGGAGCAGATGTGTGGGAGCTCGTTCCTCTCCTTTTATAGAAGACCACAGCTTAAACATGGTGCGTGTGTGTGTGTGTGTGTGTGTGTGTGTGTGTGTGTGTGTGTGTGTGTGTGTGTGTGTGTGTGTGTGTGTGATCAGCTCTAACTTTGGTCAGAACGAAGCAGCAACACACAAACATCATCCATCGTTTTTATAGTGAAACAACAGATTATATGAAGATCAACAACAGCAGGATGACTGGTAGTAAAACTGAAGCTGACACTGGGAGCTACTGGGTTCAATATTCAGTATTGGAAAAAGTATTCAGATATTTTGCTTGAGTATCACTGCTGGATTTTAAAGGCAAAGTACCCAGTTCCTAAAATGCAGAATTAACATACCCAAACATCGTCACTGATCTACATGATCACTCATTGGCTGTTGTCGACTCTTTTGGGGCGGGCACATACGCTCCTACCTGCTCAAATGAGCTGTCAGTCAAACAGCTGTCATCTCAGGACTGACAGAAATACTAGTTTTAATGTTTTACAACACCCTCCCTCAACTGGTATTTCCTTGTCCAGGTGAGGGAGTGAAGCAGCTGTCAGTGACACCTGGAGGCGTCTCATTATGGAACCGTCCAACACCTCCATGTTTCTGTGGCTGACCTCTCTCTGTCTTGAGTTTATATGTCGAGTACTCGTCTTTCTGCATCCTCCGTCCTAAAACACAGTCTATAAGAGGCGTGTAGGCGAGTTGAACCTCGGCTTGTTTGAATATAATTCTTGTCCCACTGCATAAACAATGAGTCATCGTCCACCATCCTCCTGTGGTGTGGAGATTATTCTGAGATCTTATTTATGATCAGCTGAGACACAAACTCAGAATAAAGACCAAAAAGACCAAAAAACGGTCGTGCAGTGTGGTCCACTGGTCCACTAATGGAAGAACATGCTTTTTTATGGAAAACACTTTAAAATACACTTAATATTCTCAAAATTCTTAATCCATTTTTTATGCATTGTTTGTTTTAGTAGTTGAACAAAAGGGACAAAAAGAAAATGTTTCATAAAGAGATTTGAACAGTATGTGGCTTGATTCTCATAACGTAGACTGTTTTCCTGGTTTCAGTGTTGTATAAATTACCCAAAAGTCAAGATATGGTGTAAATAAAATAAAAGATGGCAGTATGGGTAGTACTTGAATCAAAGTCTTTAAATATCTGAAACTGCTGCACTGACAGATGATTCAACAATATTAAGTCATTTTCTCCTCAAACTCTTTACTTCTTGTGCTGTAGCCGTCCTGTTTTACACGGAGTGATGTGAAGTATGTAAGTGGTCTTTAAAGAACAAACACACTCGTCAGGGAGTGAAGCTGCTTCCTGTAACCACAACAAACAGCTGATAATGAGACTCGCTCGTCTGTGTGTCATCACACGTTCCTACAATCATTCTTCGATTTTCTATTAACTTATACAATCTTATTAAAGTCACTTTTTTTATCATATTTATATTTTTTCTCCCTCCGACTTCCACAAACTCTTCTGTCTTTCTTGTTTTTCTATATTTCCGTCACACTTCACACACACATACACACACACACACACACACACACACACACACACACACACGCCGTCTGGCCCCTCCCACCTGAGTTTCAGCTTGTCCAGGTCGTCGACCAGGTTGTCCCGCTCCACCTCAATGCGCGACCTCTGATTGGTCAAGATCTCCACCTGCCTCCTCAGCTCGCTCATCTCCTCCTCGTACAGGTCGGCGATGCGTGTTGGCTCGCGGCCTCGCAGACGCTCCACCTCCACCGACAGCGCCTGGTTCTGCGTCTCCAAGAATCGGACCTTCTCGATGTAGCTGGCGAAGCGGTCGTTCAGGTGCTGCAGCTCGACCTTCTCGTTGGTCCGTGTGGTCAGGAACTCCTGGTTGAGGGCGTCGGCCAGGCTGAAGTCCAGCGTCTCGCCCATGCCGGCGTAGGAGCGCCCCATGGAGGCGCGGGAGGCCGACAGGGGCTTGCCATAGTAGCCTGAGGAGGAGACGCGGTAGGTCGGCGTCGTGCTGGTCCGGGTCACCTCGTAGACCCTGGAGGAGACGTGGCCTCCACCACCGCCGCCCCTGTGACCCAGCAGGGAGCGGTTCAGGGAGGGCGAGGCGTAGGCGCCTTGGCCGAAGGTGCGCCGGTAGGAGGAGGCGGTTTGGGCGGAGGAGCTGTAGGAGGCCATGTTGGAGGACGAGGAGAGCCTGGAGAGGGCTGCAGCAGAGGGGAGCACTGAGGGAGGACTTACTGCCCCGGGCTATTTGTAGTTACCCCTCCCTCGCTTCTTTTCACCCCCTCCTCCAACTGCCCCCCCCGTCTTCTTCTTCTGTTCATCACTATTTCTTTCTTTCTTTTCCTCTTTTTCTCCCTTCCTCCTCCTCTTCTCCCTCCATCAACTCCTTCACTCCCTCCTCTTATATCCCTCCTTGCCTCCTTTCATCTCCCCTCACCTTCTCCTTCCATCATCATTTTCCATCTTTACTCCTTCAAAATCATCCCAACGATTTATGAAACAAACTGATAGAAGCAGCTGAAACATGACTGAGTACATCACAGATTCATGTCCCTGAACATTTGGATTTTAACCCTTCAGGTCCAACCCATGTTGAATAGTAAGGCAAAATAACCAGAATTACAACAACTTAAGTAGACACATTTCCAGCAGGTTTCTTGGTGACTAAAACAGGTATTTCATGCCAAACCGTGATGTTTTCTAACCCTTACCAGGTGATGTTTGTGCCTAAACCTAACCAGAGCCTAAACACAGCGTTGTGACAAGAGAGACATATAAAAATCAACCTAAACAAACAAAAAAAAAAGTTCAGTTGGAACTTCTTCTGTGTTTCTGCAGAAATGAACTCAGCTCACATTTATTCTGGTGAGTGGGTTGGTGCTTGTGGGGGAGTATTGCTGCAGGAAGGCTGTTGAAAAGGCGTTTTCCTGAGTTTGAAGGCTCAGACGCCAAAACACTGCACAGAAACAGAAATGCAGCTTTTCCTGCACTGGAAACTGAGCTAACACAGCATCTCATTGAAGTGAATGAGTGGAGCTGAGTTTTCGTCAGGGTGGATGAACTTGTTGTCCTGTTTCCTGTCACGATCACAACCTTTCTGCAGCATTAATCAATTCATTTTTGTCCCTAAATCCTCCTCCTCCCACTCTGTGATCTCACGACATAACGATGTGAGGACGCAATGATGGACGGTGGCTTTCAGACCTCGCCGCCGTCCTCACATGGCGAGGCGGCGCAGGTTGTTAATGACGGCAGGCGTGGAGGAAGAGCTTCAACCATCCTGCCTTTAAAAGGAAAACTATCCCATCCGAGAGTCGCACAGTGTTCAGCGTGAGACTGCAGAGAAGGAGAAAGCCCACATTCCCAAACAATATGTGCTGTTAATGATGATCTCATTAGAGTGTGTGACAGTGAAGTGGATTTACAAGGAGGTTTCCTCTGCCAGCAGACTCACCGGAGTCCTGCTGAATTCTGCTTAAAGGGAAAAGAAAACTTAAAATCAACTGATGACAGTCGTCAGGAATATAATTTACCTTATTTTAATCCTGGAGGATTCATTTTCTTTGATGCAAAGATCAGCCTGCAGATGAGCTGTAACACTATGTGTGATAAACAACACTTAACACCAGGAAATATTCAGGCATCTTGCAAAAAAAAAAAAAAAATGCAAATGTGTTGCCTAAAAACAACTCAAAACTCATTATAGTTATCTATTTCCTCATTTACACTAACTTTGTGTTGATAGCAGAGTCAAAACAAGTGCTGAGGTTGAGAAGCAGCCTATAAACTTGCATAATTTCCAAGTTTAGGGCTTTAAAAACTGATATAAACTACATATGACAGGATCTGGAATCACATTGGCTACATGGTGCATCAATCATCTGGAGGCTGGTGTGTAAGTGGCTCAAGAGTGAAGAGGAAGAAGACAGAGTGGATCTTCTGGCTATCTTCTGGTGATTGCTCACTGGCTGTTGTAGGCTCTATGGTGGGCTTAGAAGCTGCTAGTCCCACTGAGAAAACATCTGAAACTGTAGGAGCCACACTTGGTTTGGGATAATTTGGGTTTCAGTTTGCTTTGGTTTGGTTGTCATGGCGATATGGGCGTCACATGGGCGTCACGTGGGCACCTTAGATGACAGGCGCAGGTTACAATAGGGGCTGGGTCACCTGCACTGGGGATGGAGAGAGGAAGAGGGGTAGCTGTAATTCTTGTTGACCGCTTTTGTTCTGTTCTTTCATTTGGATACACATTACGCAAATAATAAGTGTACACGTTTTTCCATCTGTGCGCGTGTGTAACATTGAAAGCCGTTGAAGTCTCGTTTGTTATTAAATCCGTTGAAACTTACCTGGACTCAGCGTGCTTCTCTGGATCAGCAACAGCGTGTCACAAATATACAGGACCTATTCTACCTCTCAAGCGACTTTAAGGGACTGGAAAGTCGCAACAGAAACTAAATGTGATGTGTTACTTTACTCTCCTTTGACTCTGAGTTTGTCACAAAAAGGTTTAAATGTCTTTAATCCTGCAGCTCTTAAGGATTAACAGACCTTTTCTACCTTGATTAATTAAGGCCGCAGCTCACTGAGGTGTTTCAGTTCCAGCTCGATGTCGTGACTTACTGACACTAAGTGCTGCTCAGTAGATTTTAATGAGCCATCATTAATTTTATCAGAGCTGAAACACCTGCAGCACATGTCAAATATCAAACCATGAGAAGTAGGGGTGGATGACTGAACAGGTATCTGGGCCATAACATCTATTCAAAGGGACAGTTCACCCCAAAAGCCGAGTGACATTGAGACAATGTTGCTCCAGATCTCTGCAACTCGATCAACAAATATCTGGATGGATTAAAAAAACACTTCAGGAGGATGATATGTGCTCTCTCATTTGTTTTCCTGTCCATCACTGTGATAGAGGCTACTGTGCATGTAAATGATCTATGAAGTTAAAAAGGTCAAAGAAGCTCCTCTCTCCCACAGAAAACACTGCACCTGAACGCCTCCTCAGTAATCTCACCTTTAATTCTGTGACTTTGTGACATGACACTACATCACTGAGACACACATTTCTAGAAATGATGCTGGTCTGGTGCGTAACGGTTGATTCAGCAGCTGCTCTGTTGCTGTTAGCGGTGCGGTCTCAGGCGTGTGTGAGCCGACCAATCAGAGCTGACTGGGTGTTCAGGAGGCGGGGCCTTAAAGAGACAGACCACCCAGTCAGTCAGACCACTGAACCATTAAGACACTGTTTTCTCCCAGTATGTCCAACACACTGCAGCCTGTTGCTCTCACTTCTATTAATAGAGAATGATGCTAACAAGAGTGTGTGTGTGTGTGTGTGTGTGTGCGTGTGTGTGTGTGTGTGTGTGTGTGCGTGTGTGTGCGTAGGTGTGTGTGTGCGTGTGTGTGCGTGTGTGTGTGTGTGTGTGTGTGTGTGTGTGTGTGTTCGTCCCCTGGGCTTCCTCAGCAGCAGGACAGACGTTGGGAGCTGACAGCTGATATAAACATCTCTTCATCGTCTTGTGGCTCTCCTCCTCCTCCTCAGTCTCCCTCCTCCCTCGTGGTTCAGGACTATATAAGGCCGGCTCCTGTGGTGATAAATGTCTTCATGGGAAACAGAGAGTAAATTTACACGAGTGAGTCAGAAGGAGATAAAGAAGAGGAGGTCTCTGGTTTCAGACAATACAGTAAAATCAGGGAGAGAGAGTTCAATTTATAATCAAAATCATTTTCCAGCCTCGATGTTTCACTTCAACACATTATGAAAACATTCATTAAATACACCTTGACTACTTAATATTTCTCTGTTGATCATGCAAACTCCCCAGTAAACAAATTAATGGTATGCAAGGAATTGTGGGATATCAAGGACAGTAGCTTGACACTTTATGTGGCAGTTAACTAAGAATCAAGTCTTTGTCTTTGATCTCATAATGTGACTTTCTATCTGATAATTGTACCTTTTTATCATAGTTTTGAATTTTTATTTCATATTTGTGACTTAAATCGATCTCATAAATCTGACTTTTCTATCATCATTTTGACTTTTTATCTTGCACTTTAGACATTTTATCTTGTAATTTTGACTTTTTTTTATCATAATCTTGACTTTTAAAGAATAATTCTGACATCTATTTTAATATTCATGATTTTTTAACTCATAATTTGGATTATTTATTTGATATTCTTGACTTTCTAACTCCTAGTTGTGACTCTTTATCTCATAATTTTCTTATAATGGCAGAATTGTACTTCCATACATATTGACGGTGGCTGCCACCATATACATCTTTCTTTCTTTCTTTCTTTCTTTCTTTCTTTCTTTCTTTCTTTCTTTCTTTCTTTCTTTCTTTCTTTCTCTCTCGCCTTTTATTCATTTACTTATATCCTCTTCTAACATTACTTATCTCTCAAGACCCCCACAAAGTCAACTCAGATTTATCAGAAGGAATAATGACGTGAATATTCATAATTAAAAGATAAATTAAAAGTGTCTAAAGTTGTCTGTGTCTGACTGACGGTGTTGTAGTTACACCGCCTGGCCGCTGGGTGTCGCTGTGGCGCCATGTGTGAAAGCAGCTCCTGTCAGCTGCTCGCTGTCTTCCTGTCATCTGTGTCCCTGTTCGGAGTTCAGAGTTTGATCAGAAAGTCCAATTAATGCAGGTAAGTGTCATAAAGATGATTAGAGCCGCTGCGGTATGTGGAGGTGTTGCTCCGGCACCGATAGCTGCTTTGACTTTGGGCAGAAGAAGAAGAAGAGCAGCGAAGAAGACGAGGCGGACAGTTGTCCCGTACAGGTTAAGCTAGCAAAGGTTAGCTAAGTAGCGGTGCGTCCTTTATCGGACAGGTCTGGCTTTTACGTGTTAATGACGTGGTTATAATAAAGTTTGAGGGTAATTGTCATTTTATGACCATACTGTCACCAGTCGTTAAAAGTTTAGTACACATCTCTGGCTTATCGAGAAGTCGTAAAAGTAAACAAGCTAAAATCTCGCGGTTAGTGTCCGAGGTTTGAACTCGTCGCCGGGTTAGCTAGCTGCTCGCTGTGCTGTCTCATTCCCTGCTGTGAATCTGCTGCTGAAGCTTTGATTGTTTGATTCTGAGTGTTTGTGACTTCTGTGTTCAGTCTGTGATCATGAAGAGCTCCAAGGAGGCCGTGCAGGCTGCAGCCAGGGAGTTCCTGCAGTTCGTCAACAGAGGAGTGTCTCCGTACCACGGTGAGTCTGAAACACTGCGGACTGAACCTTTAATTCACCAGCTAGTTCCTTTATTCACTGTGACGAGCACAAACACTGACATTTAAACCAGCAGGAGAGGTTAAAACATGTGTTCAGATACATCTTATGCATGAGATATTACCTGTGTTTGAGTAAACTCTGAGATCTTTTTATAAATGCGCTGAAATCTCAGTCAGAAATAAAACTGCAGGACAGAAAGACTGAGCAGGTAAACATTAAACTTTATTTATTTATTTTTTAACTTTTTATTTAACTTTATTCCTATAAAAACCCACAACCAGTCAAGATTTAACATGCTGATTGTACAAGTTCACTCACAGAAATGTTTGATTAGTAAATAGAATAACAGTAATTATTATAATAATACAATAATAAATAAAGAGTCTGCAGAATAATAATACAGGACAGCAGAGTGGTGCATGTCTATATATAAATATATATATTGATTGATTGATTGATTGTGCAGCAGTGATATTGGCAGTAAGCTGCATTAAAGTCGTGAGAACATTTAAACTGTTTGAACTTCTGCTGAAAGAATCTCACGTCTTTTATAATTTCCACTATTTGAGATGAGGCGTTGAAACAAAGGTTGTGTTTGATAAGACGTTGCGACCCTGCAGCTGTTCTGAGTTTAATATGAGGACAAAGAAATGTGCATGTGTCAGCGTTCACAAGATAATCGGACGACTTTGAGCCGGAGATAAGATAAAGTCTGCAGATGGAGCAGAGATTTCATAATGTGTCTCAACTTCGCACTGTGACCTCCGGCTGCGACTGAAGGAGACAAAAGTACTTTGGATGAACCAACGAGTTATATGACCATTTCTTAAAAGTAGTTGAAGTAGAAACATTGAAAAACAACTCGATGTTTCAGTTTAACAGACACGTAATTAAAAATCAGATCTTTTCTGCAGTGAAAGTGTTTTAAAGTGGAACAAATACAGATGTAAGCTGAAACAGTCGGAGGAGTCGACACAGAGTTTTCAGTCACTGCAGAAAAGCTGTAAAGTCGTGAAAATGGAAACCTGATTAAATTCAGTTTCTTGCCTCTTGGAGTCAGTTTCAGCTCCCGATGAAGAATCACTCTGACTTTTACCAAACCTAATAACATCAGAGACTCCAGCTTCAGTCTGTCTCTGGTTTTTGTCTGCAGTGGTTGAAGAATGCCGGCGGCGTCTGTTGGAGGCCGGCTTCATCGAGCTGAAGGAGACGGAGCAGTGGGACATCAAGCCGTCCACCAAGGTCGGTCTTGTTCTCTCGTTTCAGCTGTTACATACTGACGATGAGTCAACGATTTCAGAATAAAACATGTATCACCTCCTTGTCTAAAGCTGTAAAACACAGAGAGTATCATGATTTAAGGGAATATTTGAAGGTTCTTGTTGGATGATCTTGAACATTTACACCCCGTCCTCTCTCTCTGCAGTACTTTGTGACCAGGAACTTCTCCAGCCTCATCGCCTTCGCTGTCGGTGGACTCTACCTGCCAGGAAACGGCTTCTCCATGATTGGAGCGCACACAGACAGCCCCTGTCTCAGGGTGAGAGCCCGCCCTCTGCCACCTGTCCATCACAGTCGCCCTCTTCACGTTTCTTTACATTCATAGAAAGCAGACGGAGTCCAGCCGTCTGTCTGCGTGTCGCCGTAGATCACCTGACAGAGGACGTGTGTGTGTTTCAGGTGAAGCCGAGGTCGAAGAGGACGAAGCAGGGCTGCCTGCAGGTCGGGGTGGAGTGTTACGGCGGCGGCATCTGGAACACCTGGTTCGACCGTGACCTGACCATCGCCGGCCGCGTCATGGTCAAGGTACCAGGAGGACGGCTGGTGTCCGGATTAATCATTTACAGATAGAACAGCTAATGTTAAATCCTGTAGAATCTTTTACATACAAAAGTTTTTAAGTGTTTACGAGTCTTAATCTTGTTGTCTCACACAACACATCTCACACATATGGGATCAACTTTCCCTCTTCCTCTTCCTCTTCCTCTTCCTGTGTCAGAGCGACAGCAGGCTGGTTCACCGGCTGGTTCACGTGCCCAGGCCTCTGCTCAGGATCCCTCACCTGGCCATCCACCTGCAGAGAGACATCAACGACTCCTTCGGCCCAAACAAGGAGAACCACCTGTGAGCGACGCCACACCTCAAACTATATCAGATTCAGATGTCGAGTTCAGAGACACAAAATGTGTTTATTTTGTTCATAAATACAACTTCTTGTACCAACACTGATGTGTGTGTTTGTGTGTCAGTGTGCCGATCATCGCCACCGCCGTCCAGGAGGAGCTGGAGACGGGCTCTGCGTCCTCCGGAGACGCCAGCTGTGCCACCAGCACGGTAAAACTCACATCTGATGATCTGACGACTCAGTTATATTTTATATCAGCTTCAGTTATAAACAACAAGAAAGGTTTTCAAATCGAGTGGTTTCAGAATAAAAGCGGTTGTGTTTTCCCTCCTCAGGCGGAGAAGCACCACCCGGCGCTGGTGAAGGTTCTGTGTTCAGAGCTCGGCGTCGAGCCTGAAGCTCTGCTGGACTTTGAGCTCTGTCTGACCGACACTCAGCCCGCGGTGAGTCTGAACATCAACCGCTGACTTCCTGTCACTGAGGTACGTTCCGTCTGTCCTCCGGTAGATTAACATGTCTGGTGTCTTCTGTCTGTGCAGGCGCTGGGCGGAGTGTACGAGGAGTTCATCTACTCTCCTCGCCTGGATAACCTCCACAGCTGCTACTGCGCCCTGCAGGTCAGCTTCACCTTCACTGTCAGAGCAGCGACAGTCTGTTTCCTCCGACACGACTCACTTTCTTCTTCTGGGTCTTTAGTCTGTTGTCCTGTGTTTCGTGAATGTTTGAGGATGTCCGTCGTCTTCTGTGTCAACTGAAAGTCAAAAATAATTTCTGTTTAGTTGAAACTTTTCATCTCTCGTCTTCCTGTCTGACTGTCGTCCCTCAGGCGCTGGTGGACTCCTGTTCTGGAGACTCTCTGTCCAAAGATCCCAACGTGCGGATGATCACTCTGTACGATAACGAGGAGGTGAGTCTGATGAGAGTGACCAGAACCGGTCGGTACTGAACTGATCCAGTAGCAGAAACACTGGACTCCATGTTCTGTGCATTGTGTTTCTGTAGGTGGGCTCAGAGAGCGCTCAGGGAGCTCAGTCCAACCTGACGGAGCTCATCCTCAGCCGCCTCGCCTCCTCCGCCGCCAACCTCACCGCCTTCCAACAGGCGGCGCCGCGCTCCTTCATGATCAGCGCCGACATGGCGCACGCCATCCACCCCAACTACCAGTCAGTGTCCGCACAGACACACAATATCTGATGTGATGTCATCAATGTGACGTTTGTTCTGATGATTTCTGTTATTTTATCTAAACCGTTGATTTTCCTCTCAGAGAGAAACACGAGGAGAACCATCGGCCGGCTTTCCACAAGGTGGCGACATTTCTTCATTTCTCCATCGTTTTAAAAAGACGAAACAAACTCACAAACCTGGTTTTCTGTCATTTATTATTAAACCAAATTATTATTAATCATTTAATTGATTAAACACCTTTTCTGTCATGTTGACGATCTCAGTCAGTAGCTTTTGTGTCCAACACTGACTTTGATAATTCAGTAAAGATCTGCAATAAATAATCTTTAGTTTTATCTTCAGATAAACAAAAAGCTGCCAGTTTGTTGTTATTTGAGGGATTTCTTTGTGTGTTTGGTTTCTGATGACACTGATTAATAATTTCAGGCTTAAATCTGATGAGTGATGAACATTAATCAATGAAAGGATCAATATTTAACAGAAATCAGAGAATATTCTGAGATGATATGATTAATTCTCCTCTCAGGGTCCAGTGATCAAGTTCAACAGCAACCAGCGCTACGCCACCACCGCCGTCACCGCCTCCGTCGTCAGGGAGGTGGCCAGCAAGGTCGGGGTGCCTCTGCAGGTACAGAGTGTGTGTGTGTGTGTGTGTGTGTGTGTGTGTGTGTGTGTGTGTGTGTGTGTGTGTGTGTGTGTGTGTGTGTGTGTGTGTGTGTGTGTGTGTGTGTGGGCAGTCAAACTCACGTCTCCTAGCAACGTGTGGCGTTGCTGCTCGAGGACGACACGACAACAAAAACAAAATAATCCATGTGAAAAGATTAGAGAGATGTTTTTGTTTCCAGCTGTAGAAGAGGATAAAAAAAACACAAAGAAGATTTGAATCATCTTCAAATATCACATGTAGGCAAAGAAAACTGACAAATAACAAGCAGAGAAATCATCGATCTGTATTAAAGGAGCAGTTCCACTGAGGACAGTTTGACGTGTCCTTCCTCCTCCTGCAGGACGTGATGGTCCGTAACGACAGCCCGTGTGGAACCACCATTGGACCGATCCTGGCCGCCCGCCTCGGCGTCCCCGTGTTGGACATCGGCGCTCCGCAGCTCTCCATGCACTCCATCAGAGAGATGTGCTGCACCTCCAGCGTCCTGCAGAGCACCACCCTCTTCAAGGTAACCCCGTCTGTGAAACAAGCGCACCCTCTCTCAGGAAGGTCTCTGACCGTCATCTTTTCTTTATTTTTGGTATTTTCTTTTGCACATGTAGTTTTTGTTGCCCAGGAGCTTTTTCACTGTGCACATTTAAACCCTGTAGCAGTTGAATCTGAACGCACTTCAGGATTTGATTCAGTTTAATCCAACATGATTATAATCTCTGCATCTTAAATGACGACTTCTAAGTGATGCAGACTAGTTTTTATGATCTGGACGCACTTTTTCAGAAACAAACGTGCACACAAACAAACGTAAACCTTCTGATTGGTTCAGCAGTGAGCGTCGTGCACCCTGCTATCACAGATTATTACAAGTGATCATAATCAAGTGATTGTTTTCCTGACTCTCTGCACCCTGTTGAGTTTCTGACCTCGAATACAGACTGAAGCATGTCACCCGTCAGGTTTCTAACGTGGGTGGTGTGAGTCACAACTTGTTTCACAACATCCCATCGTTCTGACACAGCGAGGCCGGAAACGACGAAGGACTCCAGATTAATATTCAGTTAACAGAACTTGTTTCGCAGGGTTTTATAATTAACATCTAAACATCTAACTGTCAGTTCTGCTAACCGACTTGTCTTTGTTCACACATTCTCAGTGTAAATTCCTCCATGAGTGACAAGTAACGTGTTGTTTTCATCCCTGTCCTCCATGTTAACTTCCCGTCTGCTTCCTCCTGCAGGGATTCTTCGAGTTGTTCCCCACAGTGAGGAGCTCGCTGGTCGTCGACTAGAGCCGCAAGAACCCGACAAATCAACCAGAGGATCTCACGTCGTTTTCAACACTTCATTAAGAACGATAACAGGAAAAGTGTCGATGGAGACTCGATGCTGATGTTGAAAATGACTGAATGATGTCGTCACTGTGCCACCAAAGAAGAAATCACATCACGGCTCACGAGCACTTCTTGATCTTTCTTAAGAACTGAAATTGTTTAGAAAATAAAAATACTGACAAGTTTTTCCTGAGTCGTTCTGTTCATTCGTCTCTTTTCTGTCTGTCTGACAAACACAGTAACGTTTCTCATGTGTGAGCTGATGTGCAGGAGAAGCTGCTGGAACTGAATTCCTCCTCACTGTTAATGAAACGCTCTCAGGAGCCGGCCCTGATGAAATCTCTCTGTTTAGAAAGTTTTTGAGTCAGGAGACACTTTATAAGCTCCTGAAACGCTGTTTGTGACTGATTCTTCATTATTTGGGCCTTCTTGTAAATTCGGCATGTGTTAGCTGGTTGTGGGTCGTGCTGCAGCGCCCTCAGTCTAACAGGAAGACTCCCAGTCAGTCACACGCCTCTCTGGATGTTTCCTCCTCACACTTTAGTTTCACTTTCTCTTACAGGTGTGTCGCAGATAGTTTTCTCCGTCTGAACCTCCAGCTGAAGGTAATGTAATGAATCTAACATGTTGGACTCGCTAACACAAGCTCTACTTTTCATTGTTACACTGGAAACAGAACAAAAAGTGAAGCTCGGTTGTTTATTTCTCGACGAACTCGTATAAGTTTAAACTCGAGACGACGGAGGAGAAACAACTGTTCCGCCATTTTGTCTCTGCCTGAATCAGCCTGTGGAGGAGGCCGAGACGAGCCGCCGCTCTCCCGCTGTCTGACGCACTAAACGCGGCTGCAGAGCAGCTGTTGGTGTCGGTGAATAATCTGTGGTTGTATTTACAGTCCAGGACTGATGAGGAGGCAGTAAAAGGACATCCAGGAGTCTGAAGCTTTATTTAATTAGTACAAATAGAACTTCATCACTGAGCAGCAGTCAGCAGGAACACGTCGGCTCTCAGTGTTAGTACTTAAAGTAGGCCCGTTACGTCACTCGAGTATTTCTGCTCCTGATCACTTCTCAGAGGAAGAGATTCTAATTTTTACTTTGCAGATAAATGTTTTAAATAAACAACAGATGACCAGATTGACTCTTTTAGATTAAAAGATATCAGAGAAACGTGCGTGTTGACTCTCGACGTGACGTCAGTGAGAGACGTCATTGCCCCTACAAACAAAACCCACCTGAACACACCTGAGACTTTCATATTTTATAATAACACAACAGGTTATTAGAACAATTTCTGCCTCTTGGTTAAATCAACTTGTCAGTATTTGTTTTTAATCAGTTATTTAACACTCCAAGCTGCACAGAAAGTCTCATGAACAGAAGGACAGTGACTGTTTTTATACCCTTTAAAATGACATAATGTTTATGTAGAAATGACATCAATAAAATTCAAAGTAAATATTATAAAACATATAATGAGAGATAAGATCTGTCATATAATGGATCAGTCCACTGTCTCTTTTCTGTCACAAGACATTTTCACATTTGTCTCCAGATTTCACGTCACTGCTGTGAGCGACTTTATTAGTAGAGAACAGTAAAAAAACAGGATACAAATGATTTAATGACATGATTTAGTTTTGGTTTGATGTCCTGCAGCAGCCATTTAGTGAAATATGTATTAATAGAGTCAGTGAGTTGTGGAATAATGTGCTCTGAGTTTAAATGTTAGAAGAGGAAGTCGACTTTCAGACATTTTGTCCTTCAAGAGTGTTTCTGAGCCAAAGGCTGATTTCATTTGATGTGCAGATGAATGATTTGTGTTTCCTCTCCGGATGAAAGTGTGTGTGAGATGAGCAGCATGAATCAGTGTGAGGACAGAGAGGAGGGAGGCCCTCCCTCTAAAACCACTGGACCTGGACCAGGACCTGGACCTGGACCTGGACCTGGACCTGAGCCCAGCTGTGTGTCCTTCAAGAGTGACTGGTCAAAAGATCGTTTCATTGATTTTAAAGAAGAAAAACCTCCTGTTGTAAAGAGGTGAGCTCTTAATGACATTAAAATTTCACTGATTCATGGTTTAACTGTGGAGAAAGATGTTTTTTGAAACCTGATGTTTATTTTCAGCTTCATTCTTCTTCACTTAAATTTATCTTCTCACTTTAGAAAGCTGCCCAATAGAACCAGTCTTCAACTCTTCATTTCACTTTATTGAATTAGTTTGGTCCAATATTCTCTGAAGGTTTATTCCTGATGTTTTCCACTATTTTATGGACAGAAGCTTCTGTGTCATCTACTCTATCTAACAGGAGATCAGCCTCTACTGGACCAGAACCTGAACCTGGACCTGGACCAGGACCTGAGCCCAGCTGTGTGTCTTTAAAGAGTGACCGATCAAAAGGTCGTCTCATTAATTTCAAAGAAGAAAATCCTTCTGCTGTAAAGAGGTGAGCTGTTAATGACAAGAAAATATGACTGATTCATGTTTTAAGTGGATAATTGTGACTCCACTGTGTTCCTCCATCAAATCATCAGGTCTGGTTTTCGGTCATGTGACTACAGAGGTAGAGACATGTCAGTCGTGGCCATTTGTCAAAAAATCTAACGACAGTGCACAAAGTGAACATTTACTTTTAACCTCTTCATCATGTTTGACTTCATATAGTGTTTGTTGGTGAAACGTGCAGTAAAACAGTTTGTAGTTGTTATTCTCACTTTGATTCAGCTGATCTGAGCTCAGTCTCAGTCTCTGACAGTATGTGTTAGCAGCCGACTCCTCCTGTCTTTTCTTAAAGTGCCCTCAACTGTTAAATCAGCTGCTGTAGTTGATCTGAAGTTCACAGACTTTCCATTCAAACACCTGTTTGCAGTGAGCGTCCATGTTTTTTATTCCATCAGATCCACTGGGAAGCTTTTAGATTGGAAGTTGTGAATACTGACCTCCATCTTGCAGAGGAACGCACCATGAAGCCAGTGTTTTCTCCTCACTGTTCTCTGGTGTGTCTGTTTTGCTCCTGTGTTTCCTGCAAGTCTTCAACTGTTCTGACTGATTTGCCCTTTGGACTTTTCTCTGACTATATTTGTTGCTTGCCTTCCTGTTTTCTAACTGCCTCTCTGTATCTGCATTTGTTCCCACACGATTTAAAATGAAATAAGATGAACTTTTATTGATCCCTCAAAGGAGAAATTCAATTTGCTACGACAGCAGAGGAAATAATCAGTGTTGCAACAAGTAGCAGTGTGAGGTAGGAGTTGACTAAGATAAGCTGAACTACAGTCAGACCTCCAGCTGCCACCTCCAGTCCTGCTGCTTCACAGCATCAAGCCTCAGTCCTGGTGAACTGTCTTCAGTCTCTTGCTCTGTTCTGTAGCCACTGGTCTGTGGTGCAGTCTCCAGCCTGACCTCCTGAGGGCTTCAGTCCTTTGTGCCATCTTGTTGCCCTGCTGACCTGCTCCGGCCTTTGCCTCGGCTTCCTTTTCAGCCAGTGTCCACCCCCCGGGCCATAGACCCAAAAATCCCCATTTGCTAGTTGTTGTGGTGATAATCAGCCAAAAGCAACAAAAGAAAAAGTCGATAAGTAACTTTAGACCCATGCAAATCAGACAAATTAAATGTGACTGATTCTTCATGATTCGTCCACAGAGTCGACCAGGAGAGCTCAGAGGTTCCCAGAGGTCCGTCTGTCCAGCAGCATCAGACACACCTGGACTCCATATTTATGGTCTGTACATGAACAACAACTACTTTTACATCCAGTCTGTTCACAATAATCTCCATGCTGCACTTTACAGACCAGTGGTGAATCTGTCCAACATGGATCTGATGTTAAATGTTGTCATTCACATAATATTCTGTTTCAGCTGCTGGAGGAGAACATTGTGACTTTTGTGAAGAACGAGCTGAAGAAGTTCCAGAAGGTTCTGAGTTCAGATTACCCAGAATGCTACCCAGAGAGTCAGAGGGAGGATGAGGAGGTGTTGGATGGTGAGGATGAAGAGCTGAGGAGGAGCAGCAGAGAGGCATTTCTGAAGATCACACTTCACTTCCTGAGGAGAATGAAGCAGGAGGAGCTGGCTGACCGTCTGCAGAGCAGTAAGAGGATTTCTCTAAAGATTTAACATGATGGATCAATGAGACAATTACTGAAGTCTGATGATGATGAATCTGTTTATATTTACAATCTTTAGGGGAAGGAACTTGTCATATTTTCTTCATAAGTAACTTAATGATCTTGTTTGTTGTGTGTTTATTTAGAAAGTCATTCTGCAGTTTGTCAGCGTAAACTTAAATCCAACCTTCAGAAGAAGTTCCAGTGTGTGTTTGAGGGGATCGCTAAAGCAGGAAACCCAACCCTTCTGAATCAGATCTACACAGAGCTCTACATCACAGAGGGAGGGACTGCAGAGGTCAATGATGAACATGAGGTCAGACAGATTGAAACAGCATCCAGGAAACCAGACAGACCAGAAACAACAGTCAGACAAGAAGACATCTTTAAAGTCTCACCTGGAAGAGACGAACCAATCAGAACAGTGATGACAAAGGGAGTGGCTGGCATCGGGAAAACAGTCTTAACACAGAAGTTCACTCTGGACTGGGCTGAAGACAAAGACAACCAGGACATACAGTTCACATTTCCATTCACTTTCAGAGAGCTGAATGTGCTGAAAGAGAAAAAGTTCAGCTTGGTGGAACTTGTTCATCACTTCTTCACTGAAACCAAAGAAATCTGCAGCTTTGAAGAGTTCCAGGTTGTTTTCATCTTTGACGGTCTGGATGAGTGTCGACTTCCTCTGGACTTCCACAACACTGAGATCCTGACTGATGTTAGAGAGTCCACCTCAGTGGATGTGCTGCTGACAAACCTCATCAGGGGGAAACTGCTTCCCTCTGCTCGCCTCTGGATAACCACACGACCTGCAGCAGCCAATCAGATCCCTCCTGGGTGTGTTGACATGGTGACAGAGGTCAGAGGGTTCACTGACCCACAGAAGGAGGAGTACTTCAGGAAGAGATTCAGAGATGAGGAGCAGGCCAGCAGAATCATCTCCCACATCAAGACATCGCGAAGCCTTCACATCATGTGCCACATCCCAGTCTTCTGCTGGATCACTGCTACAGTTCTGGAGGATGTGTTGAAGACCAGAGAGGGAGGAGAGCTGCCCAAGACCCTGACTGAGATGTACATTCACTTCCTGGTGGTTCAGGCCAAAGTGAAGAAGGTCAAGTATGATGGAGGAGCTGAGACAGATCCACACTGGACTCCAGAGAGCAGGAAGATGATTGAGTCTCTGGGAAAACTGGCTTTTGATCAGCTGCAGAAAGGAAACCTGATCTTCTATGAATCAGACCTGACAGAGTGTGGCATCGATATCACAGCAGCCACAGTGTACTCAGGAGTGTTCACACAGATCTTTAAAGAGGAGAGTGGACTGTACCAGGACAAGGTGTTCTGCTTCATCCATCTGAGTGTTCAGGAGTTTCTGGCTGCTCTTCATGTCCATCTGACATTCATCAACTCTGGAGTCAATCTGCTGGTAGAGGAAAAAACAGCAGACCGTCAATCTGCAGAGAAACGTCTCTACCAGAGTGCTGTGGACGAGGCCTTACAGAGTCCAAATGGACACCTGGACTTGTTCCTCCGCTTCCTCCTGGGTCTTTCACTGCAGACCAATCAGAATCTCCTGCGAGGTCTGCAGACATGGACAGGAAGTATCTCACAGACCAATCAGGAAACAGTCGGTTACATCAAGACTAAGTTTGAGGAGAATCTGTCTCCAGAGAGAAGCATCAATCTGTTCCACTGTCTGAATGAACTGAACGATTGTTCTCTAGTGGAGGAGATCCAACAGTACCTGAGATCAGGACGTCTCTCCACAGATGAATTGTCACCTGCTCAGTGGTCAGCTCTGATCTTCATCTTACTGTCATCAGAAAAAGATCTGCATGTGTTTGACCTGAAGAAATACTCTGCTTCAGAGGAGGCTCTTCTGAGGCTGCTGCCAGTGGTCAAAGCCTCCAACAAAGTTCTGTAAGTGTGGACAAGTTTCTTCATAATGCAGTAAATGTGCTGTTATTAAACCAAATAGAATCACTAATTTCTTATTCTGCTCATTATTCTTTATCCAGACTGAATTGCTGTAACCTATCAGAGAGAAGCTGTGAAGCTCTGTCCTCAGTTCTCAGCTCCCAGTCCTCTAGTCTGAGAGAGCTGGACCTGAGTAACAACAACCTGCAGGATTCAGGAGTGAAGCTGCTGTTACCTGGACTGGAGAGTCCAGACTGCAATCTGGAAAGTTTGAGGTCAGATCACTGTTTGTAATAAAATCATTTATATATTTCTATATAAAATTAACTGAGATTTTTTTGCTATCAAACTTGTTTTATTTTATGTATATGTAATTTTCATTACTTCAACTCCTGCACTACATGTAGAATGAGGATGGAGAACCTCATTTACGTTTGATATCATATGACTTTGATACCTGGATGTCTGTTATTCTCGATTCAGTCAGTCAAGAAATCATATATATCAGTAATTCCCAGAGACTGGGTCAGAGGATTCTATTTGGGTCGCCAAATAAATTAGCCGACTTTCCTTCATAGTCTTTAATTTAAGATTTCTATCTGCAGTACACCTTTGAGCCACATGGGGAAGCTGTTGGTATCCAGTGCTTGATTTGTAAATCAGGAGTTCTGGTTCACAGAGACGGTCCTACTCCAGTGGGTCCTTCCTGTGAACTCCTTTTTTATTTACAACCACAAAAAGCAGCAGGCCAAGAAACCCTGTGAAGTGACATATTCCATCAGTCGATCTCTGCTCCATTTCAGTGCGATAGACAGCGTCACACTTAGACACACATCCTGATTGATGTCATCATTTCATTGATTAACAGCAGAAACATCCCCTTGCTTGTAGGGCTTACAGAGCTCATGTGCCAAAACTATTTAAACACTAAGAAGCATTGAACCGCATTCTAGCATAGTTTGTGACATACACAAAACTCACAGCTTCAGGAGACACTGAGTGACCTGACCACTCTGTCTCTCTGTGAAAACTGCATTTATTTGATCTAATTTATAATGTATTTGACATGTGTATATGTTTTTGGTAAACACAGTAGTTACTTAATCAAGTATGTCTTTGAAATGGCTGGTGTATTCAAGACAATATAAGGAGATGTGGAAATGACACTGAAAATAGTTTGGAGTGTTTGAAACACTGATACTGTCTCAGTAAAACACAACATTTTACCATGTTCTTATTTTTATTTCCTGTTCAGGCTGAGTTACTGTAACCTCTCAGAGAGAAGCTGTGAAGCTCTGTCCTCAGTTCTCAGCTCTCAGTCCTCTAGTCTGAGAGAGCTGGACCTGAGTAACAACAACCTGCAGGATTCAGGAGTGAAGCTACTTTCTGCTGAACTAAAGAGTCCACACTGTGCCCTTGAAACTCTCAGGTCAGGATTCATTATTTAATTATTTCATGTAACTGTACAATCAGAGCAGGCCTAAACCAGACAGGGTAAACAAAATAAATGAAAAAATGTATCTCACATGTCAGAAGATCACCAAAATAATTACATCTCTTCCTGATGGAAGCATGAATGCATTTTATATAAAATGTGGGTCAGTCAGTGTATTCTGCACTTTGGTCCCGATGTACTAATCTCAACAACCACTGTATTAGAGTTCTCAACAGGCCTGAAAATTACAACCCGACCCGGCCCACGGTTTTTTAAGCCCGAACCCAACGCAGCCCGACACACCAGCATGAATTGTCTGCCCGAACCCGGCCTGGACCCGACCCCACGCGCGTCTGCATTGTTTTCCTCATGCACTTGACAGCAAATGGAAATTCAACAGGCATGAGAACGTCTCACAGCGGTATCAGGTCTGCGTCTGCCCCTCCCCATGAAGCAGCATCCAGACTTACTCTTCACCACACGTGAAAAGTGATGATTCACAACAAACAATATATAATTTACAACCTGCAAGAAATGTGTTTTTTGAAATGTGTTTTATAAAAAAGGAAGCCCGAGGCCCGACCTGGCTCATTTGCATATTTTTTCAGCCCGAACCCGGCCTGAACCTGCAGGCCCGGTCGGGTTTGTCAGGCCAGCCGGACCCGTTTGGTTCAGACATTCATGCGCCTGTCAGGATGAACTGTAAATATTTTTGTGATCCTCTTACTTTTCTTTTAGCTCCATCATCAGGTCATCATTTTAATCTGTACAGTTTGTTGGCTCATGAACAAATGTTTGGAAAACTGATAGCATTTCCATCAGATCAGTTACAGTCTTGTGTTCTGAGTCATCAGGACCCTCAGCGGATCTGTGATGTGTGTTGTTTTGTGTGTCTGCAGGCTGTCAGGCTGTCTGATCACAGAGGAAGGCTGTACTTCTCTGGCCTCAGCTCTGGACTCCAACCCCTCCCATCTGAGAGAGCTGGACCTGAGCTACAATCATCCAGGAGACTCAGGAGTGAAGCAGCTGTCTGCTCGACTGAAGGATCCAGGCTGGAGACTGGACACTCTCAGGTATGAAGAGTCCTGCTGCAGCCACAGTCAGTAGCCGTTTATATACTGGGCAATTTGGCTGTCCTTTTTGCGGCCAGGTCTGCGGATTTCGACAGATGGCACTAAAATCAGGGTCTGTTTTGTTCTGGCAATATGATGCCTCAGATAACCTCAGATGGTAAATTTATTGCCACCTCCATTGCTACGTAAATATGAGCTGTCGGTGTGCTGGCCTTTGTGTGAGATGGAAGGAGGTGTCGATGACCTGCATTGTTGTGCGACCCACAGCCGGTGAGTTTTAAACCCAGGAAACAGCTGATCACAGCAGTCAGTCCATCACTTCATCCGCGGACATCAAGATGAGCAACTTGACACCTGCCGAGATCCAGGAGATGCAGCGTCTCCTCGGTCTCTGTAGCTGTCTTAATTGTCCACTTGTTGTAGTGGCGAGCTACTAACGGTCGCTTTCAAATTAAAAGACCCCTGCTAAGAACCCAGCTCTAAACTCCAATGGGGTGCAATGTAAAGCTTTTATTTTGAAGACAAATTCAACCTGCTTCGTGCTTCACGTCACGTCACATGTTTACCCCTACCCCAGTGGTGGCCAAGTCGAAGGTTTTTAGAAAAGAAGGAATATTACACCTCCCTTTTTGAAAGACAGGGTGGCACATTGCTGCTTTTACCTTGCTGCACATGTGCCACCTTTCCTATCTAAAAGGGGCTAATGTGATAGAGGTGGAATAGCTGGAAACATATTCTTGTTTTGGTTAATTATGGATTTGAGCATTATGTAAACAGTCAGACATGTAGGACGCCCTTTTCATTTGCCAACAACATGAATACTTGTTGACCATAAAATGGAAATATTTATGTATCATTGCCCATAACTGCATCTTAGTAATAATTCTCCACTTGCACATTGTAACATGACATGTATCCACTTTATGAACTGCAAATCCTTTTGGTCCCAACTCAACATGTTTACGCTGACTGACCAGAACATTAAAACCACTGACACGTGAAGTGAATAACAATGATCATCTCTCAATGCAGCGTTCTGCTGGGAAACCTTTGGTCCTGGCTGTAGGAGCCAAAATGCGCATCTGTTTTGGATTGTTTACTTTTGTTTAGGCAGTGCACATCATTATTATTACTATTGTTGTTTGTTTTTTGTCATCTTGTTATGATTTCAGGTAAGAGGAATTGGGTTGGGCCTCCACATTATTTCACCTGCGCAGTTTTTTCGCGGGCGCTCTAGTAGACAAAGAAGGTTGAGGGAGGCCCTATATTTTTTTCTTTGACTGTAATTTTGATGTAACTTTGACCATCATTTTTCTACTTGATTTTGATCATAACTTTCGTTAATAAACCCAAGAAACATATCTGGAATTGGACTAAAGTTTTTCATTCAACGAGTCACAGAAAGGAGCCTGCTTTGCCTCTCAGCGGACTACTTATAAATTAAATAAGACGCTACATCTTAGTCAAAGAAAAAATTTATACATCCTTGACATGGCACGGACAGGATTTCATCCCATCGCCATTGGAAGAGGTAGGCTGTTTTAATTCCCTCTGTGTATATCAAAAGCTTGAACACAGTCGGAGGAGTTGTCGCTTGTCCATTGGGGACTGTTGGTTGGCCTGCGTTGCGCGACGCGTCTTTGGAGATTTTGGAACTGGTTTGACTGCTTGTTACACGCTGACTGCCGCATGCTGTTGAGATTGAAAATGCAGTGGAAAATCGTGTTGGCGACTTTTGAGTAATAGTGAATGCGGTTTATCAGTGAAGTGTTTTTGCTGTGTTTATGGATGAAATGCACATATTGGAAAATGCAAAATGAGTGACACTAAAGGAGTGGATGAAACGGATGAGAGGAGACCGGTCAAGCTTACAGCTAAGGCTTTGGCTTACAAAATTGACAGTCTTCAGAAAGAACAGCAAACAAACGTGAGAAAAATTAAAGAGCTCATAAAGGAAACTAAAGAGCTAATAAAAAATGATGAAAATGCAAAGGATGTGCAATTCGCAATGGAGAAACTGACCCATCTGTACGACAGTGCAAAGGATGCACGTGAGTCAGTTATTGTAATGCTTCCTCATAAGGAACAGGAAACTCAGCGTGACTGGTTCAAACACATGACAAAATGCAAAACAGATTTTATGGACGATGCTAATCGATGGTTGTCTGAAACTGGAAGGCCGTTTCCTTAAACAGGTCATGTGACTGCAGATTTATTGATTGCTGAAGATAGAGATATTTCTCCAACTTCACCTGAGGCACCTGTTGAATTAAAAGAAACAATTATCCACACTGACCAACATGACATTCCCTTATACCAATTGAACATTAAGGCAACATCCGATGTACATGATGAAATACAACCAAGTGACAGTGTGTCAAATATTGAAAGCAGAAGAAGCAAGAAAAGTTCGTCCAGCTCAAGTTCTAAAATTTCAAGTACAGCATCTGCATATTTAAAGGCCGAAGCTGAAGTGGCTGCTCTTGTGGTACGACAAAAACCGTTGAAGGACAAGCACATCTTGGAGGAACAAGAGGAACAGCTGAGCAGGAAAAAGGAGCAACTGGAACTGGAAGCAAACATTGCTGCTACAATGGCCAAAATAAATGTACTAAGTGCTGCAAAGGGATCCAGTGTACAAAGTGACCTCTCAAAAGTGTCTGATGGTATGGAATCATATTTCGAGAGAGGACAACAACAAAAGAAAACAGTTGATGCTGAAACAGATACTTTTGTACCCCAGATACATACACATGGACAAAAACCCCTAAAGCACAGTGTAAGTGATCCACAAACAACAAAAATAACAGTTACGGACAGCTGCAAGTCAAATCCAATCTTTCACCGCAGGTCCCTCGACGCCTCAACTAAGCAACAGGAATCCAAGTGAACATGCAAATGTGATATCTCCAACTACACTACCTGTTTCAAGTCACGGTGAACAGAATAATATAGTCTCTGTCTTGGAAAAGCAAAATTAAATCACTGCATTATTAGTCCAACAACAGTGCCTGTCTTCCATGTCCAAGAAAGATATTCAAGTTTTTGATGGTGACCCACTTCAGTACCAAATATTCATTAAATCCTTCGAACACAGTATTGAGAACAATAGCAAAAATCCCAGAGACTGTCTTTATTATCCGGAACAATACACAAGAGGACAGCCAAGAGAACTAGTAAGGAGTTGCCTACATATGACCTCTGACAGAGGATTCAGGAAAGCTAAATTTTTACTTCAAGTGCATTTTGGACATGAGCATAAAATTGCTACAGCTTACATGGAGAAGGCTCTATCATGGTCATCAATAAAACTAGATGACACAAAGGCTCTACAAGTATACACTCTGTTTCTAAGAGGATGTTGCAACGCCATGGAGGACGTCAGCTACATGCATGACCTTCACATGCCAGCTAATATGCTCGCCATCATAAGGAAAATGCCCTACCGGCTGATGGATAAATGGAGAACAGTGGCCTGTGATCTCCAGGAGAAAAACAAACAAAGAGCTACCTTTAAAGACATGGTGAATTTCCTGGAAAGGCAGGTAAAAATCATAACAGATCCACTATTTGGAGACATCAAGGATGCAACAAGCCAAAATCTGAGGAGGTCCAAGACACAGCCTCATTCAAGGATAAAAGGAAATTTCTTTGCTACGACTGTGACAGTTGCAGAAAAGAAAATTGGAGGAACAAAGGAAAACTTACCTGTGGACAGGAGTTGTTTGCTACACTGGCATTATTATTATGTTAATAGTTTACTGTTAGTTTTTGTGTACAGTGTTTTTAACTGTTTTAATGAACAGTAAAATATTGACAACACATACAAAGCAAACCGTGAAAAGTATTTTCATGAAGCTACGGATAAAAATCGCTGTGGTAACTCTAGATGTAAACTGTTCAGGTGGAACATGAAGCAGAAGGACTTGCAGTTTGTAAAGTGGATATACGTTATGATACATTGTGTGAGTGTAGACCTGTTGCAGTTTAAACGTGCTGCCAGCTCCACAGCAGCGTAGACGTTCTGCACTTCAAGAGATGCAATAAGCTGGTGACTCTAGTGTTAAAGACGCTGGACTAGAGGTTCATGCACGCAACTCTCTTTACTTTGGATCAAAACAAAACTTAACTATTTCAGACAAAAACAGCTGCATACTAAACATGCAGCGAGGCATTACCAAACGAACACATTAATTCATCCTGAACGGACACAATAACAGCTAGTCTCATGCCAGGACTGCAAAACATGAAAACAAGAAATGATGGAACAGAGTGAATAGAAAACCAAAGTGCACACAGTATTCTGCCCTCCCACACTGTGCTGATTCACTAGCACACCTCCAATCAGAGAATCCAATGGCTCAGACGGCCGACAGCCAACCTCAGACTTAACATGTTGAATCGGAGCAGACACGGAGCTTCCAACGCAGCTGAACACCCCGAACAGATTTGTTCCCGACCTCGCCCGAGTCTCTCCAAACGCTTCAGACGTCCAACAGTTGGGCCGGTGTGTTCCTGCCTTTAAGTCAAACCACTGCAGGACAGATGCTTCCTCTAAAATGTGTCATTTATCCAACAAGTCATAACTCAGGAAGATAGAACATCATAGGCAGATATATTTTAGTGTTTATAGTATAATAGACATGAGTACAACAACACATGCAGGTCAGTATGACAGGGAAGTTTATTAAATATGTGTCGTAGAATATTAGTGAAAGTGGAGATAACAGCCCGACCGATTTATCGGCTGATATTAGGGATTTTCCAAACTATCGATATCGGCATTTATAATGGCCAATAAATGAATATTTGAAAAATAAAATCTAATCGGATGAAACACCCTTCAGTCATGTTATGAGTGTTGGCGTCCACCAGAGGGCGCTCTACAACAGGTGGAGTCGATGCCTCCTGATTGACAGACAGGACAGCCAGTCAGAGATCTTCTTGTAGGCTCACGCGTCACGTGTCACCATGCCTGAGCAAACGTGCTGCTACCATCACTATTCTGAAGAAGGGGAATGTTGAGAGGCACTTTAGAACTGTTCATAAAAAGTACGACACTGACTTCCCTCTGAAAAGCGATCTGAGGCCGACACCGAAGCAAGTGTGTTTATACAGACGGTGCTGTTCCCTCCGTGCTGACTGACAGGCTCCATTTGTTTGGTTTGTTCCACTTTGTTAGGTGCTAAGACGGTAAAAGAGGCAGCTGACTCCTTGTTTCAGGATTTTAAAGACACACTAGAAATATTATCATCAATCATCTCTTCAGCGATCAAGAAGAACAGTTACACAGCGCTGTGAAGTGATGGCCGAGGATCTGACACAGCAGCTTTGGAGAGACGTCGCAGACTGCGAGTGTTTCTCACTGCAGGGAGACGAGTCGACAGGCGGCAGCCTGGTGACTGTCTGTGAAAAGTGTCTTTCTGTTCTAAAGACACGAGAAATAACTACAGGAGTCACCATGTTGACTTGTTTCTTTGACAAGTGACAGACACAATATTATATAATATCAGTTTGTATAGTCGCACAATTCACATGAAGCTCAGTGAACTCAGTACACACCTTGTTGTTTTAGTTCATATCTGCTGATGTAAATGTCAGGACTCTTGTTTTTGTTTGTTCTTGTGTCTGGTTTTTGGTTTCTTGTATTTAATTTACATCTTTGTATCATGTCTTGTGTTATGTTTTGCTTTTTCCATGTCTTGTGTCTCATGTTCTGATTTTTCCTTGCCCTCATGTGTCCTTTAAGTTCTCCTGTGTTCTCCCCTCTGGCTCCCTCTGTCTGTTGTCTTGTTCCCTCCTGGTCTGTTCCTCTGTGCTCCTCCCCCTCATTATCTCACCTGGCTTCCTTCCTCCTCTCTCCTCACCTGTGCCTCGTCATGTCATTAGTGTGTGTGTATTTAGTCTCTGTGTTTCCCCTCACTCTTTGTCTGGTCATTGATTTCTGTTTGCTTTTTTTGGTTTTCTGTTTGCTCTTGTTCCTGTTCCATGCTCCTGTCCCATTTGGTATGTCTTGGTTTTGAGTTTTCCATGTTTAAGTTGAACTTTGAATTTTGGTTTGCACTTTGTCTAGTTGTTTTCTGTTGCTACTTTGTCTTGCCCTTTAAGTTGTTACTTTACCTGGCTGATTCGGTTGTTACTTTGCTTTTTTGCCCTGTTTTGTCTGCCTTGGTTTTTTTGCATCTCGGCTTTTGCTTTATTAAAGCTCGCCTTTTGTTCTCCTTATCCTTGCCTCCCGTGTTTACTGCGTTTGGGTCCACCTTTCCCTTCCATAGTTTTCCCCTAAACCCCAACCTGACAGTAAAGAGCAAATACAGATCAGGCCTGTACAATAAAACACATGTTCAACGTGTAATCTATACCATGTTCAACGTGTAATCTATACCATGTTCAACGTGTAATCTATACCATGTTCAACGTGTAATCTATTACATGTTCAACGTGTAATCTATTACATGTTCAACGTGTAATCTATTACATGTTCAACGTGTAATCTATTACATGTTCAACGTGTAATCTATTACATGTTCAACGTGTAATCTATTACATGTTCAACGTGTAATAGATTACATGTTCAACGTGTAATAGATTACAGAGGGTTTGTTGAGCCAGTAGATGGAGAAACATGAACAGTCCTACTAGTGGAGAACCCAAAGAGCTGTGATCCAGCAGCAGTCTATGTTCTGCTGCCACAAACTGAGGGACAGTGAGTGACAGTCAGCTGACAGTTGTTCATGTTATATGTGATGACACTTATTATTTAGTGTTGTGCTGTTATTGTCAGCTTTGGTTACACTTATATCTATGTTGTGTTTTCATCTACTGTACTAGTCTTTACACTACAGTGTTCTTCTTCTTTTCTTGCTTTGGCCACATGTTTGTGTGACATCGTGCCAATAAAGACATTTTGAATTTAGAAAAGTAAATAAAAAGATAAATGTACATTGTGAATGCAGCCTGAGCCATGCAGTGAGAATAAACAGGACATGTAATATATATTTTAACAGAACAGATGTGCTCAAGTTTCTATGTGAAGAAATAAAGACTTCACTTCAGACGATCTCTGACTACGACATGAAATATTCTAAAACCTCCTCTGATGTCCTCCAGTGTCTCTGACCGTACTTCAGCTAATTACCCACCAGGGGGCGACACTGATCCATCACAGACCTGAGAGCACAGAGGGAAGCTGTTTCTGTCTTAAACGTTGGTTGTTAAATTGAAACCTGTAATGTAGCCGGGCCCTAATCTTGTGTTTGCAGGAACATCAGGTTTACTAATGGATGAAGTGGATCAGGTCCAAAAGTTCATCCTGTCCAAACTTTTGTCAGTCAGCCAACAAACAAATCCTGCTGCTCATTAACACACTGAACAATAAGTGACTGAAGGGACAGACACTACGGATCAGTGGAGACAGGTTCTGGGTTTGAAACCTTCACTAAGTCACCGTGCCGAGTCTCCTTCACCCGTAGTGGCTCCGACCTGCTTTCTCTTCAGGTCTCAGTGATGTGGTGCTACCGGGCCATGTGAGATCAGCTCTGCACATCTTGGAGCTGTTTTCTTTCAACACTTTAATATAAAGTGCTGCCAAGGAAAAGTGCTCACTAACACAGATTTTGACAGATTTGTGAACAATATTTGAGAGAAATGGTTCTTTTGTGTATATAGAAAATGTTTTCAATCTTTGAGTTCAGCTCGTGAAAAATGGGAACAAAAAGAAAAGTGTTGCATTTAGTTTATATTTTTGTTCAGTGTGTATAGAAACATGAGCACAAGTTGACATTGGATCGAACAGCAAGCGTCAGGTCGCCCACAGGAAACAGCAACAACATCCAATAAAATAAAGAGGAAGTGATAAATCCAACAAGAGGTTTGTGTGTGTTCTCAGATGTTGTCGTCCTCTTTCACACACACCAACATCCTGTGGCTCACTCTCAGTGTGTGAGGAGAGTGGCAGAGGTGAAGAGGTTCAGGGAGAACAGGGAGAAGCAGCCTGATGGACAGATTGTGTTTCTGTGTATGAGAGTCATGTCATGTCCATGTTTGCATGCTGAAAGAGGATGTGCTGCTCTGACCCCCCTCCTCCTTTCAGGGTGGAGCCTGCTGGAGTCCGATGGTTGACACCAGGTCTGAGGAAGTGTGAGTGTCTTTTTACTGTCATTCATCAAAACACTGTGACATCACTCATTCACATCTGTGATGTCATCATCACACTGATGACACATTAATAACTGCAGCTGTGTTGTGTCTTTTTCTCTCCATCAGATTCCTGTGAGCTCACAGTCGACACAAACACAGTCAGCAGAAAGATCAAACTGTCTGACAACAACAGGAAGATGACGTGTGTGAAGGAGGATCAGTCATATCCTGATCATCCAGAGAGGTTTGAGTCCTGGTGGCCTCAGCTTCTGTGTAGAACTGGTCTGACTGGTCGCTGTTACTGGGAGGTCGAGTGGAGAGGAAGAGTTTCTATATCAGTGAGTTACAGAAGAATCAGAAGGAAAGGAGATAGAGATGACTGTGTGTTTGGATGGAATGATCAGTCCTGGAGTCTGTGGTGCTCTGATGATGGTCGTTACTCTGTCTGTCACAATAACAGACACACACTCCTCTCCTCCTCCTCCTCCTCCTCCTCCTCCTCCTCCTCCTCCTCCTCCTCCTCTGGTAGAGTAGCAGTGTATGTGGACTGTCCTGCTGGCACTCTGTCCTTCTACATAGTCTCCTCTGACTCACTGATCCTCCTCCACACCTTCAACACCACATTCACTGAACCTCTTTATCCTGGATTTGGGTTCTTGTGGTTCAGTTCTGGTTCCTCCTCAGTGAGTCTGTGTGGTGTTTAGTGTGCAGAGTCTCCTCCTGTCACAGAAACATTGTCAGTGCTGAACAGTTGAGTCTGTACAGGATCACAGTCACATCAATCTTTCAGCTTCTTGTAATAAATTCATCATCAACTTTGTACAAAATGATTCAAACTGATTGAAAAGATTCTTCTGCAAAGTTGTAAATGGACAGTAAAATCTGATCAAATGTACTCGACACTCCACCTGAAACACTCTGACTTGTTTCATGTGTTTCTAATGATGAAACTAAAAGTTTGATGGTGTTGGTTAACACATGTAATTATGTCCGTAGTGACAGAGTCATAAACTGCACAACATCTCTTCATTTCTGTCTGATTATTATATGAGAAGAAAACACATTTGAATGACAATCATTGTGTTTCTCTCAGTGTTTTGTGGCTGTTGAAGTCCGGCTGTATTTTCAGGACGTTTGTTGGATTTGAATCTGGTCCGTCAAACTAAACAGCTGTGAGAAAAGTCTTTCTCTGTCTGAGCCGGTTGGCTGAAGATGTTTGGAAGTCTGAGAGCCGGATGAAATACTGAAACTCTTTCAGAGATCACAAACTAAACTGTCCCGATGAAGTTTTTAAACAAGCGCTGAAGAGATTTGAGCTCATGTTTGATGCTTCTGAATGTTGATGTTCAGAGCAAAGAGTCCAAAACTTGTACAAATTGTTCCTTTTTGTTTAAATGTGACTTTGTTTGTGAAACGATCAGCTGACGAGTTTATAATCAGACTGAAAGATGTCGCACAGCGTCACTGAAATGTTTCTCCTCTGCTGAAGTAGCTGAATATAAAAGTCTACTTGTGTCCTCATCATGTTGTCTGTCAGTGTGGAAACTAAATAATTCATATTGTTTTCATGCTATATTAAAGGAACCAGAACACATGAAGTGACATGTAGTGTGTTGATTTGACATGTGGACCTCCAGAACCTCGTCAGATTGTCCCGACACATTTTAGATGCTTCCTGTGGTCGTTAACAATCATTTACAACAGTTTGACGACGTGTTGCAGAGACAGTGAGGTTTATACTGAACCAGGTAGTAAGAGGATGATGTCATTATTCTACAGACGCCACACTGTGACATCACTGTGACATCACTGTGACATCAGGACTTACTGCACAGTGAGAAGTTAAAGTCCTCAGTGTTTCTGTTGTAAAATGAATGTGAACGTTTGAACACTCAGACAAAACACGACATCTGAAGACCAACAAGTAATCGATTACTTTAGAAAGTAACTGTGAGTGAATGTAAACTTGTTCAACAGGAATTCACAGGAAGCAGCTCGACTGACAAACACAGAAGATCAGCTGAAGATTTCATTCAGCGTGTTATTGATCTGAACGTGTGACGTGTTACAAAGACACTAAACAGCAACAATATAGGCGACTTCTCTGTCACCAGACTCCCTTTAAAAAACTCTAGATTTAGTGAGTTGTTGAGTTAAAACAAACTTTATAAACATTATGAAACTGTGTCTCTGACAGATTCTGACTTATTGTGTCCTTGTTGTAAATTCAGCATTAAATCTTTCAGCTGAAGTTGTTTGTCTCCTTGTAAAAAGTGTCAGTTTGTGGCAGCATGTCTGTACCAGCCTGTCTGCTTCTGTGTCTAAAGTGCTAAAGTCTTACCTGCCAACATTGATCAGCTGTTTGAACACACTGTTTACACTGATTTTACCATTTACACTCCATTTATGAAAGAAGAAACATGTTATTGATCTGAACATGTCACATGTTACAAAGACACTAAACAGGAACAATATAGGCGACTTCTCTGACACCAGACTCCCTTAACAAATGTGTCAGTTTAGCACAGTGTCACCAGGTGTACGATAATTATCTTATTTGTACGATAATTTTGCCCTCTGTACGATGTACGATCAATAATCCCAAAAAAGGCCAAATATCCGATAATTTGACCATTCCGTGAATGTGTGGTTGTCTGTCGGAGTTTTTTTGTGAACCCTGAAGGCATCTGTTTCCATGTGACAAGTTTCCAGCCAATCGTGCTTTTCTAAATGTGAGCTACGAGTGACGTGCATGCGTTTGCCTCAGAACAACGGTCATGATTGGCTGAATAGTCCGCTGTGCCCGCCCCCCATGAGCGAGGAAAAGAAGAAGAAAAAGAAGAGAAGAAGAAGCAGAGCCGGTCTGGAAGAAGCGCGGGAAAGAAACTGAGAGAACCTGGAGAAGGAGGAGGAGGAGGAGAGGCTGAGAAGACGGCGGGGCAGAGTCGAAGTGAGCAGCATCGCCTACAAACTATAGAAAAGAGCGGGAGAGCCAGTTCGCCGGCTGGTTGAGACCTGTTGCAGGCTCGGAAAGCAAAGCTGTCTGCCGGTGCTGAAGACAGAGCTGGTGGCCCAATGAACTGTATTATAAAACACAGCAAATCCAAAAAACACAAAGAGAAAGAATCCTGTGAACGTGTGTTTTCCAAGGTAAATCTAATGAAAACAAAACCACCAAACCGACTTTTCACAGGCGCCCTTAATGGGCTCATGCACACATCAGAGAGTGTGAAGATGGCAGGTGGATGTGCCGGTTTGAAGCCAACAACCACAATGCTGCGGTCCATGACAACATGAGATGTAAACAGTAAGAGGACTGCCCCCACCCAGCAGGGTGCAGCAGACTCAGACAGGGACTCACAGCTGGAGACTGAACCTGAAGGTCAGCAGCATTCATTATTTAATGAGCCAGCTGATGGCCTGAACTGTTTCATGCACATGATGAACAGGGTTCTAGTCATCTGCCATGTAATGTAACATGTCATTAATCTAAACAGTAGTCTGCTCTCCGCTCTTCTTCATTCAGAAAACTGCCAAAGGCGGAGACGTGACGTGACGCAGCCCGGACAGCTGATGGAGACCGAGGCGATCAGGGCTACACACCACTTAGTGTTTGTCCACATTAGATGTTGGACTTTTGCTTCACTCGGAACAAACACATGTAGCCCTTGGCCTGTTGTCTGCTGTGCTTCCCTCTTTTCCAGGTTATTATACAGCAGGTTATATATGCACTTTATTTGAAGTTATAAGCTGCTAGCAGGCACTTTGAAGTTTGCACATGTGATGTTCTTGTTGATTTTATTAGTTTTTGAGGACAGAGACATGTTGTAGCTCTGAAAATAAAATGTAATATGTGAAGCCAGATCTTTATTTTCTTGTCAGTTATCATGAATACTGTTTCTCTTTGTCTCTCTGCCTGTTAGACGCTATTCAACACTAGAGTGACTAAAGCGCATCAATAAACTTGTTATTTTGGTTATGACGGCTGTCCGATCATTTCCCTCCAAATACGATCATTTGATGTCTGTGGTACGATAATCCTACATTTCCCAGCTGGCAACGCGGGTTCAGTGAGTTGTTGAGTTGGAGCCACTTTATAAACTGTGTGAAACTCTGTCTCTGATGCCATCAAACTATCAATCAGAATATAATGACAAATCAATTTGCTTCACAGTAAACTTCATGATTTTAATAGGTAAATTCCACATCCACAAGAGTAAATTTTCCAAGTCCCTCCCAAACTTTAATGTCTTCACAAATTAGTTTATTTTTTACATCGACTTTACAAACTGTTGCCAAATAAGAAAAGTGAGCGCACACTAATATACCTAAAGTCATTTTCACGTACCCCCAAATAAGAAATGCCTTATATACACTAATTTATTTTATTTCAATTACAACTATTATTTCTATATTAAGATTTTTAAAAATCTTTTTTATATGTCTGTCACTCAGTGCCTGTTCTGTCTGAATGTCTGTACATTTTGCAAATGTTACATAAAAACTTTCATTGAAAAAACAAAACAAAACACATTCCAGTGTGTCCTCCTCCTCCTCCTCCTCCTCCTCCTCCTCCAGCTTCTTCTTCGTTGGTTTGGGCAGCTCCTCCTGCTCCATGCTGTCTTTCTGCAGAGCACCAACAGACCCAACACATATCTGCAGGGGCAGAGCGCCCTCTGGTGGCTGCACACACACACTGCACTCTTTGCTCTCGTCCTCCTGTGAGCTCAGCAGGTGAAACCAGGGCTGCAGGTTTTCAGGTCGTGGGTGAAAACAGTGAAATGTGACAGAAACAAAGAGCAGCAGTCAGATCTGTTAGCTCAGTGTGATAGAAGCCTGGTTAGTAGTCCGGAGGTTGCGGGTTCGAGTCTTCTTTGGCTTCAATTATTATAATAGTCCGATTAAAAAGCTGAAAGTCAGCAGCGTCCAGAGAAGAGGTCCAAATGTGAAGTGGACCCTGTAGTACGGTGGGTTCAGTATCTGGCTGGCAGTCGGAGACATCAGGATGTTGGATTTGTTCTATTTGACTCTGTGAAGAGGAGCAGACGTGGAAAATTCAACCTTTGGTCTGACAGACAGGAGGAGCCATGCCGGGACTCGAACCCGCAGCCTCTGTACATGAGACGCCTGCTCTACCAACTGAGCTAAACGGCACACCGCTCTGAAAAGCTTTGAAAACAAAGTGTAGACTTCTAAGAGTTCATCCCACTGAGTTATATTGGGGCTCTGCTGGAGAAGCTCTGAACTTGTGCAGGTCACAGTGTTCACATCTCAGTCATCTGAAGAATGAATGAAGGCGCATTTATTCACCTTTTTCTATTGTTGGTCTGTGTTCCAACAAGCCTCTGTGTGATTGGCTGCAGGTGTGTGTGAGGGACTTCAGGTTGTCCAGGGAGCTGATTGGAAGTCAGAGTTTCAGGGCGGCTCCTCCCAGTTCCTGTAGTCGTCCCTGACCACAAAGCTGTCGGGCGTTTTCAGCACTTTGCCACTTTATTATTGAGCCTTTGTTATTTTTGCTGGTAATCCTGAGATTCCTGGTCTTCCTGCTGAGTTGTTGTCAGTAGTTTTAACGGGGGTTTGTTACGACCCTCATACATGTTTCTGTTTCAGTGACCCTCTGTGTGATTGGCTGCAGGTGTGTTTCCTGATTCCAGGTTGTCCAGGGAGCTGATCCTGTTCCAGACTGCCAGCATGTTTGCTCGTGTTGCAACATGTGTTTTTGAATAAAACCATTTGTTTGTAGCGTGCGGTCCAGGGTCACAGCATTGTTCAGGTGGCAGGAGACTCTGCTCCAAGTCCAACATCTGTCCATTTTCTCTCAGAATCAGCAAGCAAACAATGTGGACAATTGTCCCATAACCCCCTGCTTCCACCTGTGAGGAACCTCGGGAGGGGACTCGACCCCCTCCAGCCCTGGTTTCACCTGCTGAGCTCACAGGAAGCAACAAGCAAAGAGTCTCTCAGAGGTTTCCACTCCTTCTTCTGAGCAGCAGCTTCAGAAAGAGTCCGACTCTCCACACACTTTTACTGGACACGTCTCTTCTCTGAGCGCTTTCAAGGTTTCATTTCTAAGCGCTGGACTTCAAAAGCCAGCGAGCGTCCTGAGATCAAACTGTGAGCTGTAGAGTGTCCACCTGAGCTGCTGATCAGACAGGTGGACAGCAGCATTCAGCTCTGACTGTGTGTTTGTGTTTGTCTTGTTGATCCTGGAGAAACTGCATGACAATAAAGCTTTGACTGACTGATTGTTTGAATCAGTGAATTGAGGCGTTGGAACTCCAGTTGTTCAAAGAGAATCAGACTCCCCCACAGAAATGGAACGTTCCGGGGGCCGGCCGCTGCAGCAGCCAATCAAGCCACCTGCAGCCTATAAAGCTGAGCTGCTGCCACACAGTCAGTCTTTGGTTCCTCAGTGTGGCGTGCGTACCTGCTCAGGTGAGTGATGTCATGACTTGGTGTTGGTGGACGTGATGCTACTTTAGGTTTGGACACATTCTGGGAGCTGCTGTTGGCTTGTGGATCACATCTGTTGGGCTGTTGGTCCACTGGGTCTCTATTTAATGATCATTATGGTCGACTGTCACTTCTGATGCACTTCCAGTGTTGCTAAAGAGCACGTTGGTTAAATCAAAGTAGAATTTACAGTCATGAATTTCCTTTGTAAAGTCACCAGTCTGAGTTTGTTACTAATTATTTCTGCTTGTTTCTTTTACAGGAAACCTAATGAACCGTTTCCAAATCATCACGCTCAATCTTCAATAAAATAACTGAACAGAATCTGAAATCCTGAACTTTTGACTCTAACAGATCATCTGTGGTGGGTTAGTTTATCTGCACCTCCAACAGTTTGCTCCACATTATATATTCATGAGTTGCTGTTCACAGCAGACGTCACCTGGACAGTCGACTCTAGTTGTAAACCACGTTTGACTGCACGTGAGCTTTATTCCACAATAATACTGCCTCACCGTATAGGGAGAGTTTTTACTCCACAACAGGAGTTGCTCCTCTTTGTCCTCACAGAAGCTCAGATGAGCTGATTTCTTCTTCTGGTCCTGTGTGCAGGTGAACCTCTGGTCCAGCAGCTTCTTGCTGTAGTAGATCTGCCAGGCGAGCAGCTGCACAGCGATAACCATCAGCAGGTACGTGGGACACCAGGCTCAGCTGGCTCGTGTCACTTTCTACAGCCTGTAGTGTTTCTGTCTGATTCTGTCTGCATTTGATTTGTTTCAGACGTTCAGAGGAAACGCAGCCCTGCACCATGAGAAGAGGGGCCGACCCCGGGACCAGGAACTTTAAAACCAGCTGCCGTCCAGCTGACGAGGCCTGAAGGACTCGCTGGTGAAAAGGTAGCAGGTGAGAACAGACGAGGCGTTTGAAAACCATCCTGTGATGAGGAACTAACTGTTATCTGTCAGATTCTTGTTGCCAACAGTCGACTTTAACTTTGTTTCTTCTTCTTCCAGGTGCGTCAGATCCTGAGAGGGAACTCACCGTCATGTCTTTTACACCAAATAACTTCCATACACTAACATTTAAACATCCTTGAAAAATGTAGAATGTGTAGAAGATAACACAGCAGCCTTTCACAATAAAATGTAGTTCAGCTGTTTGAACTCCTCGTCTTCTACAGGAACTGAGACAAAGATGGAAAAAGTCTGTTTTCTTTGTTCACTTTCAATATGTCAACTATTAATGCATTTCCAAGTATAACAGTGTTGTACTTGGAAACGCATTAATGGTTGACATATTGAAAGTTACTTTAAAATCATTCTAAGAAAACAGACTTTTTCCATCTTGGTCTCAGTTCCTGTAGAAGACGAGGAGTTCAAACAGCTGAACTACATTTTATTGTGAAAGGCTGCTGTGTTTTCTTCTACACATATTCTACATTTTTCAAGCATGTTTGAATGTTAATGTGTTTAATGTGTATGGAAGTTATTTGGTACTTGTAACATTTCAATAAATTCACTACAAGTCTGAATTTGTTTCCTGTGTTTGTCTCCAATTCTGTATTCATGAGTTGTTTTCACTGCAGACAACAGTAAACTTCATTTGACTGCATGTTCTTTGTCAGCTGTGACCTTTATTTCACTTTGTCATTAAACAATTAACACATCAACTCTTAAATGCTACAATATTTTTGGATAAAGTTAGAAATGAAGCTAATCTTGAGCTTCTTTCCATGAAATGCATCAAACAGGATAAAACTGCACATTTCAACATTGTGGCTCAATAAAACTGAATCAAACATGGTGTTTTTATTTCATGATGTCAGACAGGTACTAGCACTGGATGCTAAAGCTAAGCACAAAACACTTCTAAAAAGTAGCAAAAATGAGCATCTGAAACTGTTGGCTGCAGACCTATGAGGCAGGTGGATCTGATGTTTCTCACAGTCTCACTTCCCTCTGAGGGATGAGACTGGAACAGCAAAAAGAACGGACCTCATCTGGTCGGGTGAAGCGACCCGGTGCTGGAAGTCGCTGCCGGCTGTGCCCGTCGCTCTCGGACCCGCTCCAGAAGCCATAGAGGGAATCTGAAAGAAAAAACACGACAAGTTTAACACAAATGTTACATGTTCAGTCATAAAGCAGCAGGAAAACTAGTCCACACAAAGAGCTGCTTGACTCAACTGTTTCAATAATAAACTTTCAGTCCAACTCTCGCCTACTTATGTGTGTTTAAATCAAATGTACAAGCAGAGTGGAACAATAAAGTAGCAGAATATGGTACCTGAGGAACTCAAACCTGGTTTATTTCGTCACTGGCTGTTTGAGATTTAGACACAAACGAGTTTAATTTGTACCTGATTAAATGCAGACTTGCTGCACAGCTGCACTCAGTTACTTTCAATCAGTGCTCATTAGCTAGCGTTGCTAAGCTAGCATGGAAAACGCTCGTCAAATACCCTGATTTGAAGCGTTCTTGACCCTCAATTTAACATTATGTGAGTCCAAACGTTCACGTAAACGCTTCATTTCACTCCGAGTGCGTCATTCTTCACTGAAACGGTTTGTTCACGGCACAACACAGCGGAGCTAACAAGCTAATGGCAGCTAGCTGTTAGTTAGCCACACGGACAGCAGTGTTAGCTCGGTTACTGTCGCTGGAGCGACATGCGAAGTATCCAGACAGCCGGTGAAAACATGGAACAGATGAATGAAGCACTTACTTTAGTTATCTGCTGCTCACACGAAGCGTCCGACCGTCAGCATGTCGGTGGACAAACAGAGAGCTGCTGGCTGACTGGGGCCATACGAGACAGACCGGAAGTGTGACGTCTCTACCTCTGATTGGGCAAACGGCCTCAACTCGATTCAAACTAGCTTTATTGACAAAACGACCATTGACACGCAAGCAGCGTGTTGTTAGAGTGTAAATGCAGCAGAGCAGGTTGTTTTCACACAAAGCGTTTTAATCTGAGGAAAGTCTCAGTAACTGCAGGTTTATAAAGATTCAGGAGCTTTTCACTCTTTGATTTGAACGTTTCAAAACTCAACAACAATCAAGGGTCGAACTCTGAATCTCAGAACTCCACAACATCCCTCCAACCCGCTGAGCTACCTGGACATCTACCATAGGACTCTTCCGGAGCTTTTACACATCTCTTCTCTGAGCGCTGTCAAGTTTTCATTTATCAGTGCTGGACCTCAAAAGTCAGTGAGTGTCCTGAGATCAAACTGTGAGCTGTAGAGTGTCCACCTGAGCTGCTGATCAGAGACCAGCCTTCAACACTCAGTCAGGGTTTGAACCCACAACCTGCAGACTTCACTGCATCACTTTATCTTCCTGAGCTAATGAGCTGGAGATAAACTTCTGATTCTGACACAATTTCACTCTTTGTTCTGGACATCAGGTTTAAAAATCACCACACCTGCCCAGGGATTGAACCCACAACCTGCAGACCTGCTGACCAGACCTCTATCAGCCTGAGCTCCTGGATCTGACTGACGCGCTTTGTTTCTGTCACATTTCACTCTTTTGAACGTCGACCCTCAAATTTCAATCAAGAATCGAACCCACGACCTCAAAATTTCCAGCCCTGGTTTCTCCTGCTGAGCCAACAGGAGGACGAGAGCAAAGCTTCAAACTGAAACCATCAATATCGGATCATTGTCACACAACGACACACAAAACAATGACAGTCCGTTCAACATCAATCCTGTCGTCCATTATTGATCTCTATCATATGATCAGACACTTCTACATATTCCTGCATGGATCGGCTTTAACATAGTGTTCAAATCATCATGTTTGGTTTGACCTCATCTCTACTTCACAGTCTGACTGTGTTTCTATGAGCTGCAGTGATTGGTCAGGATTTTCTATCCGTTCAGTTCATATTTCACCTTCTGGACTTTGCTGCCATCTGGTGGAGATTTGCAGGAACTGCAGCCTGAACTCTGTCAGACTGAGTCTGAACAAGTAAACCTTAAATAAACCGACCTCTCTGCAGCTGAACACGTCAGGTTGAACATTAAACCTTCTCCTCCCTCTGAGTGTGATGCCTGTCCAGTGAGAGAGAGATAAACACTCTTCATGTCACAAAGTGACATTAATGAGCATCAGACACACGTTTGTTTCCTTCACTACACCAACATGGTCTGCTGTGAGCAGCAGCTGACAGGAGAGCTTCGCTGCAGCGTTCTCCCACATGAACACATGTGATTTTAGCAGGTTAACAGTTTAAACAGGACGTCAACAACTGGTCACATCAGTTTGGGATATCGGGGCTTCCACGGCCTCGGACAGAACCGCTGCGGTCACATGTTCAGGAGGAGATCCAGAAATGTTTGGTGGGCTGCCGACACTTCACCTGACTGGATCTGACTTCTGGGTGAACTGTTCCTTTAATGTGGCGGGTGTCGTACTTCAGATACACTGAGTCAGTGTGGCTGACAGCTGAAGCACTGAGCACTTTATTCTAATGTCCACTTGTGGCTGCAGGGAGTTAAAGGTGCACAGTGTCACCTGCCAACATGTGGTTCTGTTAAACTTGATGGAACGATGAAGCGGACGAGTGGATTCTGTTGGATCAGCTGATGATTCACGTGTTTTCTTCACAACATGTGGAACTTCACACTCTCCCTTTACATTGTCACAATAAAAAGAAACTATGAGAATTGAGGAAGTTTCTCTGTTCTGCCTGCAGCACAGAACCACAGATCAGGGATCAGCTGACTGACTGATCCTCTCTGCCTGCTAGAAAAACCAGCACAGACCAGCATGATTTCCAGGAGACACGCTGCAATATGTGTCTCCTTTACAATATATGTTTATATTGCCACTGCAAGCAGAGCTGCAAAACTCAAAGTACTGACAGTCCAGAATACAGAAGTAAAGAAGACCTCTGCATGTGTGTGTTGGTTAACACACTCGTGTTTCTGTCGTTGGTGTGTGTATGTACCATCTAACACTGTGATTGTTTCTGTGTGGGACTTTTTTAACCCTGTGATATAATCATGCACCTCAGCACAGCTGTCATCACAATAATTCATACCTGTTGTAATTGGATTGTATTGTTATTAGGCAACACTTACTATTTTGTACCAGACAGACAAAGATCAGATGTATTTCATGACGACACCACAAGGAAAACAGATGATGAGCATTTACAGTCAGAAACATTCAGTCTGTTCATGGACTCTGATGAAGCAGCTGGAACATTAATGTGCGTCTGTGAGACCGTTTGAAGGAAAACAATTAGAAAATATCCACATTGGAAGTTGTTACTGTGACACAGCTGTCACATTCTGTGGTCTCTGAATATGAACTGTCCATGTGCACGAGTCAGAGAGACGCACATCACTGATCCTGCAGCAGAAAGGTTTCCTGTTGGATCAGGCAGGCCGACCCTGAAAAGGTCAAACTCACAGTATAGAAATATAGATATTAAAACATCAGCTGACTGAGTGCTGATCTCTGGTGAGGACTGCAGGCTGGATTACATGTGAAGAGTTCAGATGAAGCTGCAGCTGCAGAAGTAAGATGAGAATCAAACAATATTTCCTGAATTTCACTCACATTAAACGTATTTTAGCAGCCCAGCTCTCCATCTGTACAGATAAGTACACTTCAAACCAACAGGCAGCTCATCAGATGAATACACCGTCTGTAAAACACACACCTGAGCAGGTGTTGATCCCCGGCTGTCTGCATGCAGCCCTGCAGCAGCTCCACTGCTCTGTTCCCTCAGCTGCCACTTCCTGCTTCAGTATTATTCTCAACATCTCACACTGAATCATTTCCAGCAGAGATTAATATGAGGAAAAGCTCAGCAAAGTTCCCAGAGCATCAGGTCAGAAAACTGATCACCTTCTTGATGATTTTCCTCAAACATTGATGGAATTTAAACGAGCTCAGCCGTGTTTCGTCACGTCTACGGGTCGTACAGAGGGTCAAACTTCACAGCAGCGTTTGTCTCTCCGCCCTGCAGGCCAGCAGAGCTCAGCTGGATTCAACCTGAAGCCTCCTGGCTGCAGCACGCAGGTCGGGGAGTGGCTCGGAATGGGCGGGGTTAAATGTTTGACCCCGCCCACGCCGACTACACCCACTGCGCAGGCGCCCTCTGGTGGCGGACACCAGGCAGCACATGGTCAGACGTCACTGCAGCGCCCTCAGCTGTTAGCTGGAGCTCATCACAGCAGGCAGAGAGCTGATGATCAGTGAAATGACAGGCAGGACCAAACCATTTCCTGCAGAAACAGGGGGGTGGTCGCTCAGTGTGAATGTTTACCTTCTGCTCAATGTGACATTTAACTTTAACTGCCAAAAACAAGGAAACACAAAGACATCATTCATGTTATTACATCTGAAATATCTGCTCAGTGATGACGGTTTAATCATTTTATATCAGTTTTTATATATTTGTTGGGATTGAAGCTTTTCCCTCCTGTATGGCCCCGGGCTGCTTTCACTTCTAATCTAAATGTCTGTAATATAGTTATTTCTTTATTGAAATAACAGGAATTTGATGGAACACGAGATTAAATCCTGCAACACTCTGCTCACCTGAGCTCACCTGTAAATATACACAAATATAAATGCAACACTTCGTTTTTTGCTGCCGTTTCTCTCACAAGTTGAAGTGAACGATTTTATAAAGGTTTTCTTTTTATGTGCACTAAATAATTCATAGTAACAGCCAATCAGAGCAGCCGCCCACCTGACAGGTGTAGCAGGTCAAGGTGTGATTCGGCGAGTCCTTTTTTTTTAATTTTTTTTTTTTATTGTTGACAAACAGAATATGAACACATGGAGTGAGGGTGTGATGTCACCAAGCTGAAGTTGAAAATCACAGTTGAAAACAAGGAGAATAATATCAGAGTCTTTATGACTTTCTTATTCTCACACTGACTGATTGTGTTGATGTGTTGTTTGATTTCCTTTTTGAGACGATATGAGTACTGGAACATCTCAGACTGTGAGATCAGCAGCAGCCGTGTGGCCGCAGCTGTGGGACCGTCAACATGAAGAAACCTATAAAATCCTTCATGTGACGCAACAACCCTGAAAGATGTCGTCAGCTAACTGCCGAGTTGTGTCAGCTGGTGGTGATGATGGAGAAGTGGTGACCTACAGACAACACAGGTTCAGTGTTACTGTCCTGTCCACTCTTATTCAGCCTTTCTGTTCCCGTCACAGTAACAACACAAAGGATTCTGCTGAGATATTGTGCGTGTGATGAGATGCAGCGGGACCAGACATCTGACTCACTCACCTGCTCTGATTATTGGACTTCACTCACTGTGAATAATGTCGCTGTAAGAAAACGCTTCATCTCATCTCAGATGATTCCCCTCAGCTGTGACATCATCACCTGGCTGCTGCAGGAGCTCAGCTTGAAGGCGCCTGTTGAACAGGATGCAGGTACAGGTGTTCCCATGCTGGTCACCAGGGGGCGGAGCTTTAACTCAAGTGTTGCTTTGGGAAAGAGCTCAAATCAAATGTGTCTGTCACATGTGAAGCATCACACTGATGGACTGAAGTGACACCGGTTCTGGTGAATCACAGCAGGTCCAGTGTGTTGGCTTCACATTGGGAGGGAGGGTATGTTGTCCTGTCTGCTGGGTCCTGGTCCGGTGGAGCTGCTGGTCCGTCTCAGACCTCCTCTCCTCGGCCTACTGTGGATTATTATGGACTGTGTCGGTGGATTATTGTTGGATTATTAACTCTGCTGAGTTAGTCGCGTCTTTCTTTAGCACATTTATTAGAATATTTATTGTGACAATCACTCCTACAGTTTAATTATGTTTTTGATGTCTTACTTTGTTTGTTTGTGTGTCCTTTAAGAGTGACCGGTCAAAGGAAGCGATCATTAATTTCAAACAAGAACCTTCCTCAGACAGACAGTAAGTTGTTGTCCTGTTGCTCTCTGTTGATGTTTGTCCTCATTAGATCCAGTCTGATCAGTTGTCCTGATGGTCTTCATGTTCTCAGTGATGATGGAGGACAAAATTCACCGTTCTTGTTCCGCATAAAAATACTTTTTGAAGTTCATCTGAGGATAATATGAAGCTTCAGAAGTCTGAGCTACACGAAACAAGTGGAGATCCTCCAAAGAGTTTTTAGTCTGATGTTCCCAACAGTAAAGTTTATCTGTCTAAACAAACTCATGATCCTCAGACTGAAATCATTCAGCTTCATGTTTTATTAAACTCTGCTGTGTTGATCTCTTTCTTGTTGACAGCTGCTAGTTTCTCCAGCAGCTTCTGTTTCTGAAGACTAGAAAGTGAATTAACATCTCTGGTGGTCTTCCTCTCTGTCCAACAGGAGACCAGCCTCTACTGGACCTGGACTTGGACCAGGACCAGGACCAGGACCTGAGCCCAGCTGATGATGGGAGTAAGTCACATACGTGCAAGTGGATTTGAATCTGGTCCGTCAAACTAAACAGCTGTGAGAAAAGTCTTTCTCTGTCTGAGCCGGTTGGCTCCACTTGTTACAGACCAGTTTTAAAGTCCAACAGCAGGCGACAGACCGAAGATCCGGAGACCAAATAGTCCACACAGAACCGACAAGCTGCCGACTCAACGGCTCAGTGAGCTGAAGAAGTTCTGTGAAGTTCTGAGGTTGTGGGTTCAAGCCTGGAGTCAGAACCAGTAAGAAAGGAAGGACGAGTATCTGATGACGTCGCTTCCACCGTTAAAGTTGTGAGTTCAAATCCTCGAGGTTTTTACACAATTATTTTGTTCTCAAAAGAAGTGAAACGCTCAAATAAAGTGATTAATTTAAGTAAATAAAGAGCTGCCACACAGTTAGTGTCAGTACAACAGCACAACTACAGCAAACCTGTTTCTTCAACACGTCTGAATGTATTGATTTGTTATTGGATCAGCACACATGAGATCAGATCAGATGAGATGATTGAAACATAACAGATGTGTCAGGAGAGGTGAAGAACCACAGACCTCCCCTCCATCACACACACACACACACACACACACACACACACACACACTCAAACTAATAATAGTAATAATAATAATAATAAACTTTATTCATACAGCAGTTTTCACAGTTAAAAAGGGCTTTATGAGGTTGAAACGTGATTAAAACATTACAGAGTTGAGGCCGATAACAGCAGACATATATAAATAATACTATAAATAAAGAGCAATGTGGATGATAATAAAACAGACGAGACGTGTTGAAATAAATCAGCGTGGTGGCAGCATTAATAAAAGACTTCCTGCTGATTTAAAAGATGTCAGTGATTGTGCCGCCTCAGAACAACACTGAACATTTCCCTCATTTGATTCCAGGACGACAAACAGTGAAATGTGACAGACTGAGATATATACAGACTGAACAGTGTGATATGAGCTCACTGGATACACAACAGCTGTGGTTTCTTTTCACCAGCAGAGGGCGGCAACGTCCTCCAGCTCCAGCAGAATAATGCTGAGTAAAGAGCCAGAAAACTCAGAAAGTGCTGAGAAATACTTCAAGCTGAGGCTTCACACTAATATATGATTTTTACTATAATAAACTTTATTTAAACACAGAGTTTACAAAGTGCTCTGACAGTCAAGCAAAATCAAGAATGTTACAGAATAAACGCTGAACAGTCAAAGCAAAAACGTTCAGCATGAGTCATTACAAAAGGAATAACAGAGATTAAAAAAGGCAAAATCACAGAAAAGGAAAGAAAAACGTGATGCAAATAAAGAGATAAATAAAAGAATAGGACCAATAAAAGACGATAAGAAGACGACATCACATCACAGGAATCAAGAGCAGATTTATGTATATAGAGTATATATTTCAAATATAATAATAAAATGAATGATCTCTTTGTTTTTACTTGTTTTTGGCAGTAAAAGTTAAATATCCCCACTGATCCATATTGACCGACCACCCCCCTGTATCTGCATGAAATGGTTTGGTCCTGCCTTAGCTCACTTATCAGTGACGTGTTTAGTTGCAGTCAGCACACGCGCCAAAACTACAGTGATCACAATGTTGCTTCAATCAAAATGTGGTTTTCTAAAAAGGAAAGAGAGGAAAGAGAGAGAGGAAAGACAAAGGAAAGGGTTTTCAATCTGTAACCCAGTTTTTCACCAAGAAAGGTGAGTAGCCTTCAGTGTGTGATTGGTATTAACCTGTCGGCTTCATGTCCACAGTGAAATAAGACAACTACAGACTAGTGTTGGCCTCCATTTCATCAGCGTTTAATCAGTGCAGGGAAACGTTTAGCAACATATTCATATGAAATCATTGTGCCAGTTAGCATCACTGCAGGGAGTCTGTGGGGATTTCTCTGACTCTCTTGCTCTTTTTACCAGCACAAAAAAGGAAATTCAATATTTATTAATGACAGAAATTCAAACACAAATATATTTTCTCACATAATGATCAATATTAAATAAATGAAAATTTAAAAAAAACAACCTACTGTCTGTACTGGATGCTGGACAGTTGGAAACAGTGAGTAGCACCTCAGCCTGCATGTAAGTTACAGACGATATTAAAATAATCCAGTTTGATGCATCATTTAGATTGAATTATGGAATCTACAAGAAGGAGGACAGTTGCAAGCCTTTAATTAGTTATATAAAGCTTTTGATGGGACAGTTAGGTCCTAGAGATGTGGAGACAACAGCTGTGCAGAGGGGCCCAACTGGATTTTTTTGTCATGGGGCCCAAAATCAGCAGCCAAACCTGCCTGATGGAGCACATTTGAAGTCCTTCTAAATAAGTCTGACTAGCACTTAATCAGCATTGTAATCCACACAAACACTGTTGGACACTCCAGAAATGACTCTATCATTGTAGGTGCATCTCTGCATCTCACCCTAACAAACTGACATCACTGACTTTCCTGTTCTCACTAACCCAGAGATTAACTGACAATCAGGTATTTAGTGAAGTCAGTGTCATAATTATAGTGTTTATCTGGATTTTCTTTTTCTTTTTGTAACTTCTGATCTTGATGTTCTGTTCACGATTCTTGCTGAGCCAAGATAGAGACTGAGCCGATGCCCAGCTGGTTACTGAACCGCCCAGATGTTACCAACATTAATGAACTGACTCATGAACTCATTAAAACTCTGGATTGTACAAGTAGATTTGTGCTCTCAGGATCACATGTGAAGCAGCATCCTGAGACCTTCAGGGGGGATTTGAGGGTTTCAAAAATGTGACTGACCAGGTGGTCAAAACTCCTCTGTGGTCTCTCTTCTCCACCTCGTTCCCTCGGAGGCGTCTGCCATCGAGTTTTTCTTCTCCTGGATTCTTTTGGGCCCGACAGCTGCTGAGAGCTGCCAGATGTATTTCCAGCAGGCCCAGAGAACTTCTCCTCACAGCAGCGATGCAAGATCCTGCTAGTATTCCAGATCAGTCAGCGCCGGAGCTGCGACGCAGAGCTGACCAGCTAACTACACAATCCAAAGAACAAGTTAGCACCGAGCTGCTGTCCCTGCAAAGGAAAGGACGGCCAGTTTCCTCCACCTGCTGTTTTTCATCAGACTGCTGCTTTATCTTCACTGTTTCACTTCAGTTTCAGCACAAATGAACAATAAATGATAAATATTATATATATGACTCGTTGTTTCCCAAATGATGAATCAAAACAGTCATGAAAGGATTAGAAGTGTTTCTCAGTAACTTCACATGTTGACACTGCAGTTATATAAATCAGAAACACATTGAATGGACTCATTTATGTCTGTTATTGAGCGACACAAACATTTTCTTAAAACAAATGAAAACACGTAGAAGCCGTGAGATTCTGACCAGTTTAGTGTAAAATCACTTGTTTTAAAAATCTCCTCAGAATGAGTTTTTATCCTGAAAAGATGCAGGACGCTGTTTTAAATAAGAAAACAAATAAAGGCTCAATATTATTGATTCATTTGAAAATTTGTGATGAAAATAAAACTTTAGCTTGTTGACTGAATGACAGTTTTGGATTCATGTATCAGTGTTGGGATCAGAACATATCAGGATGTGAGAGGAGATCCTCTTCACCTGAGGTGTTAACAGGAAGGCAGAGAGGACGACAGGACCACTGGAGGACACCATCACCACAAACATCAGAGGATCATTGTTTTGGGGAAGGCTTGTGAACAACTGTCATAAAGTGTGTAACCAGTGTTGTGTTGTGTAGAAGTCCAGACACTCTGTGGTTCTTGTCTCTGTGCTGCAGGTCTGAAAGAGTTCTGATTCATCACAGCCGGTCTGAAACTCTCCAGAGAATCAGCAGCTCTCAAACTTCATCGAGGACAATTTCCCTCACAGACTGTTATTGATGGAGGGGGAGGAAGCACAGGGTTGAGCACTAGGACCCAGCAGGCATCAGGGCGTGTACACAGAGTGTGAGAGCTCACCTGGGCTCCGCCTCCTGTGATGAAGCTCACCTGAGAGACCATCAGCAGCTGAGGACGGACTGTGTTTCCTCTCACCTGCTGCTGTCAGTCACAATCACTGAACCAGAGCAGGACTGATGCACATCTGTTTGTCCAGTTAGACTCCAGCTCACTCTGCCTGTCTGCTGTCACCTGGTTCTGACCTGGATCCATTTGGACCTGAAGTTCTGAGGGTGTGACGGCTGTCGGTCGGATCAACAGACACCAGCAGCGTCTGTCGGTGTCTGCAGAAGAAGGGACACATCCTGTTTGAGCTCATCTGGACTTTACCGGGTCAGAACCCTGACAGGTAACAGGACACACCTTTGATGAAGAAACTCTGCTGACATGGAGCTTCATTTTATACTCGATGACAGCAGTGATTCAATCTTTCCACACTGTTACTTCCTGTTTGTACATCTGTATGTTCATGAGTTAATTCACTAACTCTTCTATGATCTGTGACTTTTCTGTCACACTGAGTTTCTTCAGGTTTACTGTGATTTAATCAGTTTTTCCTCGTGTGCTTTGAGTCGACCGTCACTGTGAAAACAACTAAAGTTCAAATTGAACTCATGCCAACAAACCAACCCGACGTGTTTGCTCAGATGAAGGTTTGTTAACTTGTCATCAGTTGTAAAATGCAGTGAGACCAGATTTCAGTCTCAGCTCTGATGCAGCTTGTAATCTGTGATGAAACTAAAGTTATAAAACAGATGTAGTTGAGTAAAAAGTAGAATATTTGCCTTCCAAATCTGGAAGAATAAAGTTGCAGGACAGACGGATCAGGAGCTTCAGTGTCCAGCTCAGCAGGATAGACTGAAGAGAGAGAAGCTGCAGGCTGGAACATGAACTAATGTTTACAGCTCACTGTCCTGGTGCTTCTTCCTCTTCCGGTGACCAAATGTTCCTGATGGGATCAGAGGACGAAGCAAAACCTCCATCAATTTTTTAAACAATTACACCTGCATTCACACGAGGGAAAGACATCATTTCTGGGGCCCAATGCAACTTTGATAGTCAGAATGCAGCATCGTTACTGGATTGTTGTGTGTAGCCGGTGAAATGAGAGTAGAAGTGGAGTTAGTTGGTCAGTGTTTGAACACAGAGTGGTTGTCACTGTGTAGCTCCACTTACTGCTGACTGAATGAGCCTGTGGAGGAGGCCGAGACGAGCCGCCGCTCTCCCGCTGTCTGACGCACTAAACGCGGCTGCAGAGCAGCTGTTGGTGTCGGTGAATAATCTGTGGTTGTATTTACAGTCCAGGACTGATGAGGAGGCAGTAAGAGGACATCCAGGAGTCTGAAGCTTTATTTAATTAATACAAAGAGAACTTCATCACTGAGCAGCAGTCAGCAGGAACACGTCGGCTCTCAGTGTTAGTACTTAAAGTAGGCCCGTTACGTCACTCGAGTATTTCTGCTCCTGATCACTTCTCAGAGGAAGAGATTCTAATTTTGACTTTGCAGATAAATGTTTTAAATAAACAACAGATGACCAGATTGACTCTTTTAGATTAAAAGATATCAGAGAAACGTGTGTGTTGACTCCGCCACAGCGTCATGACGTCATCTAGTGGACTGATCCAAGTCCAGCAGCTGATGTTCTGACAGGAGACGTGACGTCAGTGAGAGACGTCATAGCCTCTACAGACAAAACCCACCTGAACACACCTGAGACTTTCATATTTTATAATAACACAACAGGTTATTAGAACAATTTCTGCCTCTTGGTTAAATCAACTTGTCAGTATTTGTTTTTAATCAGTTATTTAACACTCCAAGCTGCACAGAAAGTCTCCACAGTCATGAACAGAAGGACAGTGACTGTTTTTATACCCTTTAAAATGTCATAATGTTTATATAGAAATGACATCAATAAAATTCAAAGTAAATATTCTAAAATATATAATGAGAGATCGTCCTCTGGAGTCACTGGTGTTACTGTTACAAAAGTATTTTATTTTGAAGTCAAACCCAGACTGATGACATCACTGTCCTTCCTGCAGGTCAGTGAAGACAGGTCCTGGATCAGTCCACTGTCTCTTTTCTGTCACAAGACATTTTCACATTTGTCTCCAGATTTCACGTCACTGCTGTGAGCGACTTTATTAGTAGAGAACAGTAAAAAACAGAATACAAATGATTTAATGACATGATTTAGTTTTGGTTTGATGTCCTGCAGCAGCCATTTAGTGAAATATGTATTAATAGAGTCAGTGAGTTGTGGAATAATGTGCTCTGAGTTTAAATGTTAGAAGAGGAAGTCGACTTTCAGACATTTTGTCCTTCAAGAGTGTTTCTGAGCCAAAGGCTGATTTCAGTTGATGTGCAGATGAATGATTTGTGTTTCCTCTCCAGATGAAAGTGTGTGTGAGATGAGCAGCATGAATCAGTGTGAGGACAGAGAGGAGGGAGGCCCTCCCTCTAAAACCACTGGACCTGGACCAGGACCTGGACCTGAACCTGGACCTGGACCTGGACCTGGACCTGAACCTGGACCTGGACCTGGACCTGGACCTGGACCTGGACCAGGACCTGAGCCCAGCTGTGTGTCCTTCAAGAGTGACCGGTCAAATGATCATTTCATTGATTTTAAAGGACAACCAGCTCCTGCTGTAAAGAGGTGAGCTGTTAATAACATTAATATGTGACTGATTCATGTTTTAACTGTGGAGAAAGATGTTTTTTTGAAACCTGATGTTTATTTTCAGCTTCGTTCTTCTTCACTTAAATTTATCTTCTCACTTTAGAAAGCTGCCCAATAGAACCAGTCTTCAACTCTTCATTTCACTTTATTGAATTAGTTTGGTCCAATATTCTCTGAAGGTTTATTCCTGATGTTTTCCACTATTTTATGGACAGAAGCTTCTGTGTCTGAAGACCAGAAAGTGAATTAACATCTCTGGTGGTCTTCTTCTCTGTCCAACAGGAGACCAGCCTCTACTGGACCTGGACCTGGACCTGGACCTGGACCTGGACCTGAGCCCACCTGTGTGTCCTTCAAGAGTGACGGGTCAATGGGTCTTCCCATTTATTTTAAAGGACAACAACCTCCTGCTGTAAAGAGGTGAGCTGTTAATAACATGAAAATATGGCTGATTGATATTTTATGTTGTTTATTCAGAGAAATTTGTTTAAACTTTATTTTTTCAGCGTCGTTCATAACATAGTGATTTTATTCAGGCTAACAGATGCTAACAGCTAACAAAGGATAATTGTGAATCCACTGTGTTCCTCCATCAAGTCATCAAGTCTGGTTTTCGGTCTTTTTACCACAGAAGTTAGATAAAAATGCCTTTGTAAACATATTTAATGTCTATGCTATTACTAAAACAGATCAGTTCCCCCATGAGGATTAATAAAGTATGAACATGATTTTCATTAAACACATTTTTTGCAGATATATAAAAGGTTCCTTTTGTATGCAGAGCGGCAGAAGAGCAAGTTAAAGGGAAAAATGCCCTATTCTGTCCTCATGTGTTGTCTTTCACTTTCCACTTCCTCCCTCGTTTGTTTTCCAGCTGTTTTTCTGTGTCTCATGAGTTCATCACAGCAGGACGACGGTGCACAAAGTGAACAATTACTTTTAACCTCTTCATCATGTTTGACTTCATATAGTGTTTGTTGGTGAAACCTGCAGTAAAACAGTTTGTAGTTGTTATTCTCACTTTGATTCAGCTGATCTGAGCTCAGTCTCAGTCTTTGACAGTATGTGTTAGCAGCCGACTCCTCCTGTCTTTTCTTAAAGTGCCCTCAACTGTTAAATCAGCTGCTGTAGTTGATCTGAAGTTCACAGACTTTCCATTCAAACACCTGTTTGCAGTGAGCGTCCATGTTTTTTCGTTCAGATCCACTGGGAAGCTTTTAGATTGTAAGTTGTGAATACTGACCTCCATCTTGCAGAGGAACGCACCATGAAGCCAGTGTTTTCTCCTCACTGTTCTCTGGTGTGTCTGTTTTGCTCCTGTGTTTCCTGCAAGTCTTCAACTGTTCTGACTGATTTGCCCTTTGGACTTTTCTCTGACTTTATTTGTTGCTTGCCCTTTCTGTTTTCTAACTGCCTCTCTGTATCTGCATTTGTTCCCTCACTATTTAAAATGAGATAAGATGAACTTTTATTGATCCCCGTAGGAGAAATTAAATTTGGCACAGCAGCAGAGGAAATAATCAATGTTGCAACAAGTAGCAGTGTGAGGTAGGAGTTGACTAAGATAAAAAATAAAACAAAACCAAATAGAATAAACTAAACATATATCCAGGATGTTTTAAACTCCTGATCCTGGTCCTCTGTCATCCGTCCCTGCTGATGTTCAGACAGACCTCCAGTTTTCAGCCTTAGCTGAACTACAGTCAGACCTCCAGCTGCCACCTCCAGTCCTGCTGCTTCACAGCATCAAGCCTCAGTCCTGGTGAACTGTCTTCAGTCTCTTGCTCTGTTCTGCAGCCACTGGTCTGTGGTGCAGTCTCCAGCCTGACCTCCTGAGAGCTTCAGTCCTTTGTGCCATCTTGTTGCCCTGCTGACCTGCTCCGGCCTTTGCCTCGGCTTCCTTTTCAGCCAGTGTCCACCCCCCGAGCCATAGACCCAAAAATCCCCATTTACTAGTCGTTGTGGTGATAATCAGCCAAAAGCAACAAAAGAAAAAGTCGACGATTAACCTCAGACTCACACAAATCAGACAAATTACATTTCAAAATCAAGTCTATTGAGACTCTTCACCAGTTTGCACTGGACAGTTAGCATCCAGCTAGCTTGTGTTAGCATCCAGCTAGCTTGTGTTAGCATCCAGCTAGCTTGTGTTAGCTGTGTGTTGCTGTCCACAGTATTAAACGGGTCAATAAGAGCTGGAGGGACTAAACCAGACAAGCTGCTGAACCAACCCAGTAAACTGACTGACTGTTGATTCACAGTGGGATCAGCAGTACGACCAACACTGTGATGTCAGAGGAAACATCTGATTCAATGATGTCATCAACACTTGAACTCAAAGGACCTTCAGCTTGTGTTTGTCTCTGAGTGGACAGACACAATGTGACTGATTCTTCATGATTCCTCCACAGAGTCGACCAGGAGAGCTCAGAGGTTCCCAGAGGTCCGTCTGTCCAGCAGCATCAGACACACCTGGACTCCATATTTATGGTCTGTACATGAACAACAACTACTTTTACATCCAGTCTGTTCACAATAATCTCCATGCTGCACTTTACAGACCAGTGGTGAATCTGTCCAACATGGATCTGATGTTAAATGTTGTCATTCACATAATATTCTGTTTCAGCTGCTGGAGGAGAACATTGTCACTTTTGTGAAGAACGAGCTGAAGAAGGTCCAGAAGGTTCTGAGTTCAAATTACCCAGAATGCTCAGAGAGTCAGAGGGAGGATGAGGAGGTGTTGGACGGTGAGGATGAAGAGCAGAGGAGGAGCAGCAGAGAGGCATTTCTGAAGATCACACTTCACTTCCTGAGGAGAATGAAGCAGGAGGAGCTGGCTGACTGTCTGCAGAGCAGTAAGAGGATTTCACTAAAGATTTAACATGATGGATCAATGAGACGTTTACTGAAGTCTGATGATGATGAATCTGTTTATATATACAATCTGTACAAGAAGGAAATTCTGTTATTGTCTTTATAAATAAGTTAATGATCTTTTTTGTTGTGTTTATTTAGAAAGTCATTCTGCAGTTTGTCAGCGTGAACTTAAATCTAACCTTCAGAAGAAGTTCCAGTGTGTGTTTGAGGGGATCGCTAAAGCAGGAAACCCAACCCTTCTGAATCAGATCTACACAGAGCTCTACATCACAGAGGGAGGGACTGCAGAGGTCAATGATGAACATGAGGTCAGACAGATTGAAACAGCATCCAGGAAACCACACAGACCAGAAACAACAGTCAGACAAGAAGACATCTTTAAAGTCTCACCTGGAAGAGACGAACCAATCAGAACAGTGATGACACAGGGAGTGGCTGGCATCGGGAAAACAGTCTTAACACAGAAGTTCACTCTGGACTGGGCTGAAGACAAAGACAACCAGGACATACAGTTCACATTTCCATTCACTTTCAGAGAGCTGAATGTGCTGAGAGAGAAAAAGTTCAGCTTGGTGGAACTTGTTCATCGCTTCTTCACTGAAACCAAAGAAATCTGCAGCTTTGAAGAGTTCCAGGTTGTGTTCATCTTTGACGGTCTGGATGAGTGTCGACTTCCTCTGGACTTCCACAACACTAAAATCCTCTCTGATGCCACAAAATCAGCCTCAGTGGATGTGCTGCTGACAAACCTCATCAGGGGAAACCTGCTTCCCTCTGCTCGCCTCTGGATAACCACACGACCTGCAGCAGCCAATCAGATCCCTCCTGGGTGTGTTGACATGGTGACAGAGGTCAGAGGGTTCACTGACCCACAGAAGGAGGAGTACTTCAGGAAGAGATTCAGAGATGAGGAGCAGGCCAGCAGAATCATCTTCCACATCAAGACATCACGAAGCCTCCACATCATGTGCCACATCCCAGTCTTCTGCTGGATCACTGCTACAGTTCTGGAGGATGTGTTGAAGACCAGAAGGAGAGGAGAGCTGCCCAAGACCCTGACTGAGATGTACATCCACTTCCTGGTGGTTCAGGCCAAAGTGAAGAAGGTCAAGTATGATGGAGGAGCTGAGACAGATCCACACTGGACTCCAGAGAGCAGGGAGATGATTGAGTCTCTGGGAAAACTGGCTTTTGATCAGCTGCAGAAAGGAAACCTGATCTTCTATGAATCAGACCTGACAGAGTGTGGCATCGATATCACAGCAGCCTCAGTGTACTCAGGAGTGTTCACACAGATCTTTAAAGAGGAGAGAGGACTGTACCAGGACAAGGTGTTCTGCTTCATCCATCTGAGTGTTCAGGAGTTTCTGGCTGCTCTTCATGTCCATCTGACGTTCTTAAACTCTGGAGTCAATCTTCTGGTAGAGGAACAAACAACAGACTGTCAATCTGCAGAGACAGGTCTCTACCAGAGTGCTGTGGACGAGGCCTTACAGAGTCCAAATGGACACCTGGACTTGTTCCTCCGCTTCCTCCTGGGTCTTTCACTGCAGACCAATCAGACTCTCCTGCGAGGTCTGCAGACACAGACAGGAAGTATCTCACAGATAAAACGATCTCTCCTACAAGGTCTGCAGACACAGACAGGAAGTATCTCACAGACCAATCAGGAAACAGTCAAGTACATGAAGAAGAAGATCAGTGAGAATCTGTCTGCAGAGAGAAGCATCAATCTGTTCCACTGTCTGAATGAACTGAACGATCGTTCTCTAGTGGAGGAGATCCAACAGTACCTGAGATCAGGACGTCTCTCCACAGATAAACTGTCTCCTGCTCAGTGGTCAGCTCTGGTCTTCATCTTACTGTCATCAGAAAAAGATCTGGACGTGTTTGACCTGAAGAAATACTCTGCTTCAGAGGAGGCTCTTCTGAGGCTGCTGCCAGTGGTCAAAGCCTCCAACAAAGTTCTGTAAGTGTGGAGAAGTTTCTTCAGGATGCATGAAATGTGCTGTTATTGACCGAAATAGAAATAATTTTCTTCATTATTCTTTATCCAGACTGAGTGGCTGTAACCTCTCAGAGAGAAGCTGTGAAGCTCTGTCCTCAGTTCTCAGCTCCCAGTCCTCTAGTCTGAGAGAGCTGGACCTGAGTAACAACAACCTGCAGGATTCAGGAGTGAAGCGACTTTCTGCTGAACTGAAGAGTCCACACTGTGTCCTTGAAACTCTCAGGTCAGGATTCATTACTTTATTTCATTATTTCATGTTACTGTACTATTGGAGCAGGTCTAAACCAGACAGGGTAAAACAATAAATGAAAAAACAAATTTCATATACCAGAAGATCACCAAAATAATTACATCTCATCCTGATGGAAGCATGAATGCATTTTATATAAAATTTGGGTCTGTCAGTCTATTCTGCACTTTGGTCCTGATTTACTAATCTCAACAGCCACTGGAGGGATTGTCATGAGGTTTGGTTCAGACATTCATGCTCCCCTCAGGATGAACTGTAAATACTTTGGTGATCCTCTAACTTTTCTTCTGATGCCATCATCAGTTCATCATTTTATCTGTACAGTATGTAGATTCATGACCAGATATTTGGAAAACTTATGGCATTTCCATCAGATCAGTTACACGCTTGTGTACTGAATCATCAGGACCCTCAGCTGATGTGTGTTGTTTTGTGTGTCTGCAGGCTGTCAGGCTGTCTGATCACAGAGGAAGGCTGTACTTCTCTGGCCTCAGCTCTGGACTCCAACCCCTCCCATCTGAGAGAGCTGGACCTGAGTAACAACAACCTGCAGGATTCAGGAGTGAAGCGACTTTCTTCTGAACTGAAGAGTCCACACTGTGTCCTTGAAACTCTCAGGTCAGGATTCATTACTTTATTTCATTATTTCATGTAACTGTATAATTGGAGCAGGTCTAAACCAGACAGGGGAAAATGATAACTGAAAAAATAAATCATATGTCAAAGGATAACGAAAATAATTACATCTCATCCTGATGGAAGCATGAATGCATTTTATATAAAATGTGGGTCCGTCAGTCTATTCTGCACTTTGGTCCCTATTAACTAATCTCAACAACCACTGGATGAATTATTATGAGTTTTGGTTCAGACATTCATGCTCCCTTCAGGATGAACTGTAGTTACTTTGGTGATCCTCTGACTTTGCATCTGATGCCATCATCAGTTCATCATTTTATCTGTACAATATGTTGATTCATGACAAGATATTAGGAAAACGTATGGCATTTCCATCAGATCAGTTACACTCTTGTGTACTCAATCATCAGGACCCTCAGCTGATGTGTGCTGTTTTGTGTGTCTGCAGGCTGTCAGGCTGTCTGATCACAGAGGAAGGCTGTACTTCTCTGGCCTCAGCTCTGGACTCCAACCCCTCCCATCTGAGAGAGCTGGACCTGAGCTACAATCATCCAGGAGACTCAGGAGTGAAGCTCCTGTCTGCTCGACTGGAGGATCCAGGCTGGAGACTGGACACTCTCAGGTATGATGAGTTTTGCTGCAGCCACAGATTTGAGACTCTTTATCTAGATTGTAGATGGTTCAGTGTCAGGAGGTCTGCTTTGTTTACTCCACCTCCAGTTGTTCAGTTCAGGTCAGGTGAAAAGGCAGCATAGCTTGAAGCCAACAGCTAAGGGCAGAGATGGGAGTAAGTCACATATGTGCAAGTCTCAAGTCTTAACCTTCAAGTCTCAAGCAAGTCCCAAGTTACTGTGATCAAAATCAAGCAAGTCAAGTCAAGTCATTGGTCAAACAAGTCACAAGAAGTGTGTATGAATGTATTCTTCATATCTGTACACACAGTAAACAGAAGAGGGTGGTTCGTCAGTAATATGATGTAATTGCATAGTTGATCAATTTTTATTTTTTATTTTTTTCAAACCCATGAACACAAAAATAAGACTAGATTAATATCAGCCCTGAAACTGTACCATCGTGCACATCCTGACAGCTGAGAATATTACTCTCAGGTATTGCCCCCCTGCCTCTATAAAAGGAGGCTGAAAATCACAGGACATGTCTGTTCTGTCCTGAAATGTGTGTTTCTCTTCTATAAAACACATTCTACATCTCGGAGGCGACGTCTTCACACATACAGACACTTCTCATTTCAAACGGGGCAGAGCTCTGTGGGAAACAGCAGGAGAGACACAGACACAACACCTGAGGGAGAAGCAGGTCCGTCGCAGATGTGCACGAAAAAACAAGCGCGTCGCTCCGAATGTGAGCCGGTACGGTGTCGTGTTGGGTTGTGAGCGCGCCCACATTTAAAATAATGGCTTTGTGCGCACTGAAGACGCTATATCTGAAACACACACGCTTTAACCAAGACGACGGCCAAAATCACTGCATGCACCACATCATATAGTGGCTGAGGGCTCAATATGCGCAAAAAGAAAGAAAGAAAAGCAGAGACTTTCGAGTCATCTGTGTCAAGTCTAAGTCAAGTCTCAAGTTATGAATGCCAAGTCAGGTCGAGTCTTTCATCAGTATTAGTCAAGTAAGTCTCATGTCCTCAAATTTGCGACTCGAGTCCAACTCGAGTCAAGTCATGTGACTCGAGTCCCCCACCTCTGGTTACGAGTGAAGAGAGGAAGATAAGAAGAAGAGATGAAGCTCAGCGACCAGGAGGGTTTTGGCACAAACACTAAAGTTTCACCTCTTTCTTCAGACTAGTTTAGTGCCTGTTCAAAATGTGCCTGTCTGATTTCTTGGCCTCTGGTTTTGCTGCTTGATGAACCGCTCATCTAAACTACTTCACACTCCAAACTTATTAAAAGGGTCATCAAAACATTAACATTAAATCTTATCTCCACCATGTCACTGCTGTGTTATGATATTAATAATAACAATAGACTCTCTGTGTCAGATGTCTGATCAGAAAATACTGAACCTCAAATTCGAAAGATTTCTGTGACACATAAATTAATTTAATCACTGAACAGTGGCAGCTCCTGACAAATTTCTCAGTGGGGAAACTGTTCTGATGATGACTAAGGTGACCCGTTCAATGGGAAAATGAATAGGCAGCAAGTCAATTGCCATATATTTTTATTTTCTGGTCAACTTACATAGCAATACCAAATGTAACAGCTACAGAGAAAAGTTACATCCAGGAGTGTTCAGCAAATAAATTGATCTTGGCTCTACAAATGAAGAGCCACAGAGAGAATCTGTGAACATGGACGGATACGCTTGCTTTACCATTAATTACAAAGGGGACTGCATATAAGTCAAAAAATATGTATTCATTTATAGTTCTTTAAAGTAGTTTTTTAAAATTCCAAATACAAATTCCAAAGAGGTAATGCATTGAAATTGCTCAACATTGCACAAACAATATGGGCCTCGATATACGATTTCCCCTCTTGGTAGAAATTTGTTTGATGTTTAAATTTGGTCTGGGAGCTCCTGATTGTTTTCGTTGCCAATTTATCTTCGTTACTACGATGACTTAAAGTAAAATGACCGAGTTGCTCCGTACACTTGCCATTCTAACCTTGAATGTGACGAGCACTGTTGTCACAAGTTATAGTGCTGCAACTAACAACTATTTTCATAACCCATTAATCACATAAAAACACAAAAGCTGATTTTTTACATTTCCAGCATTTTATTAAAAGAATAAAACATTTGTCATTTTCCTCTTTAGTCAGTTGTTCAGTTCACTTTCAAACAACTTCACACTGTAAAAGCAACATAAATGTATTAGAGGTGATGAAATGTCTCCATCATAAGCTGCATCAGGATGCAGAGACAGAGCATCATCAAGAGTCTGCAGCTCATGTTGATCGTTGATTGTTCGGCCTCTGCTGGAAGATAAAGTTTCATCACAGCGTTGCTCCCACGCTTTGAACTGTGGGAGGACTTCTGACTGAAGTTACTGATGTAGGAGGATGTTGGAGGGAGGCAGAGATCATCTGAGAGAGATTAAAACAGAGGATTTTTTTAAAACAAACGTCTCGGGACACATTTCAGATTTTATGAACTTGCTGTGAAGCACAAACTGGACGAGACTTCTGCCTCACAACAATCACTGATCATGTTGGTCATTTTCTCCTGAACGTCTGCAGACATAAATAATAACTGTGACAGCAGCTAATCAGTCGAGATCTGAGGAGCTGCTGTCAACTCTGCTGTCCAACTCTGAGAGAGGTGTGAGCAGCAGAGTCAGTAAATGTTGGATCTTAAAGCTGCCATGTGAAAACTAGATTATTGTAGACAAACGTGAAAGACGCTGCAGATGGAAACAGGTTTTGTTTGATCACTGAAAAGATGCAGCTTTTATTTTGTAAAACTCCTGTAGTCTGATTATTGGAAGGACTTTCAGAATAAAAGGGGAATGTAAATGATGAACAGCAGCCATGTGCAGTGATATAGATCACTGAGGATGACGAACACTGAGATGCATCGAGAATCGTTGACAGCTGAACCGTAGTGGAATCATGAGGCCGCTGAAGATTCACACCTATAAAATGTTTGTTACGTGAAGAATGAAAAAGTAAAATCTAGTTTGTTTTCTAAAGTGAACACAGCACTCCTTCATCCTCCACCATTGATAGTGGCCTCATGTGTGTTAGCAGCAAACTGAGGAAACCATCAGCTGCTGGCTGTGGTGTCATGGAGCGTCACCATGTTGACTTGTTTCTTTGTCAAGTGACAGACACAATATTATATAATATCAGTTTGCATAGTCGCACAATTCACATGAAGCTCAGTGAACTCAGTACACGCCTTGTTGTTTTAGTTCATATCTGCTGATGTAAAGAGCAAATACAGATCAGGCCTGTACAATAAAACACAACAACAAAAGAGCAGCACTTCCTCACAACATGTGAACAGTAGAAACATATTAGAGAAACACATGTTAAACCTGTAATAGATTCCAGAGGGTTTGTTGAGCCAGTAGATGAAGAAACATGAACAGTCCTACTAGTGGAGAACCCAAAGAGCTGTGATCCAGCAGCAGTCTATGTTCTGCTGCCACAAACTGAGGGACAGTGAGTGACAGTCAGCTGACAGTTGTTCATGTTATATGTGATGACACTTATTATTTAGTGTTGTGCTGTTATTGTCAGCTTTGGTTACACTTATATCTATGTTGTGTTTTCATCTACTGTACTAGTCTTTACACTACAGTGTTCTGCTTCTTTTCTTGCTTTGGCCACATGTTTGTGTGACATCGTGCCAATAAAGACATTTTGAATTTAGAAAAGTAAATAAAAAGATAAATGTACATTGTGAATGCAGCCTGAGCCATGCAGTGAGAATAAACAGGACATGTAATATATATTTTAACAGAACAGATGTGCTCAAGTTTCTATGTGAAGAAATAAAGACTTCACTTCAGACGATCTCTGACTACGACATGAAATATTCTAAAACCTCCTCTGATGTCCTCCAGTGTCTCTGACCGTACTTCAGCTAATTACCCACCAGGGGGCGACACTGATCCATCACAGACCTGAGAGCACAGACGGAAGCTGTTTCTGTCTTAAACGTTGGTTGTTAAATTGAAACCTGTAATGTAGCCGGGCCCTAATCTTGTGTTTGCAGGAACATCAGGTTTACTAATGGATGAAGTGGATCAGGTCCAAAAGTTCATCCTGTCCAAACTTTTGTTAGTCAGCCTGTCCAACAAACAAATCCTGCTGCTCATTAACACACTGAACAATAAGTGACTGAAGGGACAGACACTACGGATCAGTGGAGACAGGTTCTGGGTTTCAAACCTTTACTAAGTCACCGTGCCGAGTCTCCTTCACCCGTAGTGGCTCCGACCTGCTTTCTCTTCAGGTCTCAGTGATGTGGTGCTACCGGGCCATGTGAGATCAGCTCTGCACATCTCGTAGCTGTTTTCTTTGAAGACTTTAATATAAAGTGTTGCCACACTTTTGATGACTTGGCTCGTACACTTTTCTGTAACGTTTGTAGTTTCTGTTGCCTCCGTGGCCTGCTGCAAATGCGTAAAGGGTCGATTCAGAAAGGAGATGGCACAACTCCGAGTAGCTTCCTGTTTCATCACCTGAGCTACGTGAGGCACCATTGGCTGGCTCACTGCTCCCTACCATAAGAGACCAGAACTGCTGTACTGAATGTGTTTTCCTGACGTATCTTCTGCTCGACGTCTTTGACTATGAAGTGAAGCAGCTCACTCTGTGCCACAGCGCCTGCATTGTAACATAAACCAGCTAATCCACCATCAAACTGGTCAGAAACTATTTTCATAATTGTTTTAATTAGTTTGTCGCAGCCCTAAAATATTCTGATATAGAATTTAAATGTCAGTCAAGTCAGGGTTAATATTTTCTAGCCTTCTAACTATAATTGAGGTGAATGTTTTATAGTCGGTGTTCAGAACAGAAATGGGTCTGTATGAGCTGCACTCTGTCTTGTCTTTTCCTGGTTTTGGTGTTACAGATATTATAGCTTCTTTCCAAGATGGTGGAGTCTCGCCCCCCTTAAGCACATAATTAAAACATTTTAACAACAGTGGGGTCAAGGGGTCCCTAAAAGTTTGATACCATTCTGCGGGCAGTCCATCCCCCCCAGTTGCTTTGTTGGTTTTCAGTTTGGAAATGGCCTTATCCACCTCTGCTATTGTAATATCTGCAGTTACCTGCTTGTTTTCTTCTGTGTCAATAGATGGCAAGTCTAGAGAATCTAAAAAATACTTTACTGTTGCTGGTTCTGCTAATTTGGGTTGAGTGTATAAATTCCCTGTAATATATTTCAAATGATTTATGTATTTCTTCTGGTTTTAAACACATCTGCTTGGTGACAGGGTCTTTTAATTAATAAATGGATCTTTCAGACTGCTGTTTTCTTAGTTTTCAGGCCAATATTTTTTTTGCTCAGGGCCCATTTTCATAGTAAGTTTGTATAATATATTTCAGTTTGAGTTCCACCTGATCACTGAGTTTCTTATTTAGTTCTGATTTTACAACAGATATTTGTTCCAGTAGGGCCGGATCGTTAGTCTCTATATGCTTCTGCTCTAAGTCTAGTTTATTAGTCAAGTCATTGAGTCGTTTAAGTTTTGCTTTTTTCTTTGATGTCCACATTATAATTTTCCCGCGTTATACTGCTTTTGCAGCATCCCATAAAATACTTGGTGACACCTCTGTGTTACTGTTAAATTCTGTGTAGTCCCCAATTTCTTTTTTAATGAAGTTCTCAAATTGATTATCATTTAGCAAAGAGGTATTACGTCTCCAGATAGTATTTTTATGTGGCATGTCCAAATGTATTTTCATATAAACTCCCGAATGATCTGATACATCTCTAACACCAGTGTTACAGCCTAGGACCCTGTGTCTATCTGATCTAAACATAAAAAATAGTCAGTTCTAGAATAGACTGCATGGGGGTGGGAGTAGAAGGTAACTTGTTTAACAATTGGGTGAAAGTCCCTCCACACATCAATCCTGCCAGTCAGTTTAATCATTTTCTTAATGTTCAGAGACTCAGAGTTCATTCTCTTTGTCGGGTTTGTAGAATCTGGGGTGCAACTGTACATACCAGTCCCCCCACAGATCAAGACACCGGAGACTTCTGTAGCTATCAAATCAAATATTCTATTGATTAATATCCTATCTTGTCCTGGTGGTCTGTAAACATGAAGTAATGTTACTTCTTATGAGTCTAACAATCCCCTCACCAAAACGAAACGTCCCTCCTTGTCCACGATCTGTTTGGAGAGCTGAAAGTCTGTTTGCAATAAGTATCGCGAATCCTCTCACATGTGCACTTGCATAGGAAGAAAAGAATGTATTTTTAAAACCCTTTTTTTTTTTTTAAATATCTCGGGTTCTGTTTTTACCAGATGAGTTTCCTGGAAAAACTAACATGCTGTTGTTCCTTCTTCATCTTAGCTATGAGTTTTTCTCTCCTAATTGGGTTCCGCAGCCCATTAACATTAAGTGTTATGACTCTATATTCTTGCTGAGACATTCAACATTAAACATAGCTGTCCCCTCCACTATGTGCACCCACAGTGACCTTAACATCTGAACATAAACACATATAGTAACAGAGAACTTGTAACTTGAAAATGCAAAGGAAATGAAAGAAAATACGGCTTCCATAACAAGATTTCCTCTTAGAAAGGAGTCCTGATTGGAGGGGGAAACCTCCAGTGTATGAAGGTGTTCTCCAGTACCAACTGGGATAGCTCAGAAATGAGAATCAATTCAGTGCACGCCCGGAATAGCTTGAACAGGCTCCCAGTCAAAAGGTCTGATATTTTGTCCATTAACAGTGAGCAGTAAACGAAGGCATTCCTCCCAGATAAACATGAGAGATTACAAAAGACGGGGTGGTGAGAAGAAAGTTAGGCACAGAGCTTCATTTTGAGCAGGATCAGTTTTTATTCTTCAGTTAGTTTAAGTCACTGTGCTGGCAGGTCTTACCACAGGGGTGACAAATAGTTGTCAGGGTGGTGTTCACTCTGGTGTGGAGACTGTGTGCATGGTGTCACGGCGAAATCTGCTAAGTTTCTTCCGAGCCCTCTCGCCGTGAGTATCTAGGTTCCGTCGTTTGGCCTCCACCGTCATCCACGATAATTTCTTCAGCATCTCCGTCGGTGTCAACTCAGACTCTGATGTTATCGTCCAGCGTGAGCCCCCTCTCTCTCAGATCCTCCATGGCCTCTGCTGCGCTGTTATACATGACTGGACCACCGTCAAAAAACACACGAAGCTGAGCCGGTGGAGGGGTCTGGAAACGAAGGCCCTCCTCCTTTAGAAGTTTTCTGATGGGGGCATAAGCTCTCCTCTTCTTTTGAGTCTCTGCTGGATAGTCTTGGTCGAAGTTCACCCTCTGCTGATGGAGGCGGATCTCTCCTTTTTTCCACACAGAGCGGAGCACCAACTCTTTGGTTCTGTGCTCCAGAAAATAAATCACCACGATCGGGGGCTGGCGTTCTGTGGTGGTTTAGGGCTCAGTGCGCGTGACAGCGCTGGATACCAAGTTCAGCGTCCTGAAGCGACAGCTCGGCTCTAATAAAACTTTCCATAAACTTTTGCAAGTTGCTTCCTTCTGCATCCTCGGGAATCCCGAATACACAAATATTATTTCTTCGTGAGCGTGCCTGTAAATCAGTCAGTTTGGCTTGAGTTTGTTCTTGATCAATCAAAGTTTGAGAAAGCACGTCTTTCTCCATGGCGGACCACTCCTCCATATCTGATACACGCTGTACTGCCTCCTCGGCCCTGTCTCTGGTTTCTTTCAAATCGGCCACAATTTCGTTCAGTTTCCCATTGACGTCCTCTTTGAAACTAGCCAAATCTCTTTTCAAATCTCTGGAGAGATTGTCGCAGAAACAGCTTAATTCCACCTTCATGTCTGAGCGAATAGCCAGTATTTCTTCGTGGATGGCCCCGATGCTAGCTTGTAAGCTATCCATAGCCTCGAGTTTATCCGTCACATCTCCACTGTCTTTTCCCGTCGTGTTTTCTTCACTTTTTTCTTGGTTCTGGGTTGGTCTGCCCTTGGTCTTTCGTGTCTTATCCCCTGACATCATAGATTTGAGATTTCAGAAGGTTGAAACAGCGCTAATCTAGGGGTTTTAGCACATCAGACTGGGAGCGCTTGCTCAGCACGTCCGTTCACCTCAACGCCATAACCGGAAGCCTTTTCATAATTGTTTTAATTGGTTTGTTGCAGCCCTGAAATATTCTGATATAGAATTCAAATGGCCTCAAACATGACATGAAGTTCTCCTCACAGTAACTATTACTGCTGTAATATACATCAGATATCAATCCAGCACCAAACTATAGTCACATGAACATGTCAACACATGAAACCATGAAACTGTTTCTATCACAAACAGCTTCATTGACACTTGTGAGGTTCTGGAGGGAAACAGTCTGGGAGTCTCTGTCACTTGGTTTTGTGTCAGAGGTCGGGAACCAACGTCCAATGTTTTCTGATCGATTTATTACGTATAAATTGTATTTGTGTCTTTGCACAGTGAAACAAAGCAGCAGAAACACAGCAAGAACAAAAAGCAGACTGTGCAGCTGAGATTCAGAAAAGCTCAAACAGCAAGCGTCAGGTCGCCCACAGGAAACAGCAACAACATCCAATAAAATAAAGAGGAAGTGATAAATCCAACAAGAGGTTTGTGTGTGTTCTCAGATGTTGTCGTCCTCTTTCACACACACCAACATCCTGTGGCTCACTCTCAGTGTGTGAGGAGAGTGGCAGAGGTGAAGAGGTTCAGGGAGAACAGGGAGAAGCAGCCTGATGGACAGATTGTGTTTCTGTGTATGAGAGTCATGTCATGTCCATGTTTGCATGCTGAAAGAGGATGTGCTGCTCTGACCCCCCTCCTCCTTTCAGGGTGGAGCCTGCTGGAGTCCGATGGTTGACACCAGGTCTGAGGAAGTGTGAGTGTCTTTTTACTGTCATTCATCAAAACACTGTGACATCACTCATTCACATCTGTGATGTCATCATCACACTGATGACACATTAATAACTGCAGCTGTGTTGTGTCTTTTTCTCTCCATCAGATTCCTGTGAGCTCACAGTCGACACAAACACAGTCAGCAGATACATCAAACTGTCTGACAACAACAGGAAGATGACACGTGTGAAGGAGGATCAGTCATATCCTGATCATCCAGAGAGGTTTGAGACCAGGTGGCCTCAGCTGCTGTGTAGAACTGGTCTGACTGGTCGCTGTTACTGGGAGGTCGAGTGGAGAGGAGATGTTTCTCTATCAGTGAGTTACAGAAGAATCAGAAGGAAAGGAGACAGTAATGATGTTGTGTTTGGATGGAATGATCAGTCCTGGAGTCTGGACTGTGATGATGGTCGTTACTCTGTCTGTCACAATAAGAGAAGAACACTCCTCTCCTCCTCCTCCTCCTCCTCCTCCTCCTCCTCCTCCTCCTCTGGTAGAGTAGCAGTGTATGTGGACTGTCCTGCTGGCACTCTGTCCTTCTACAGAGTCTCCTCTGAATCACTGATCCGCCTCCACACCATTAACACCACATTCACTGAACCTCTTTATCCTGGATTTGGACTCTACAGGTCCAGTTCTGGTTCTGGTTCCTCAGTGAGTCTGTGTGGTGTTTAGTGTGCAGAGTCTCCTCCTGTCACAGAAACATTGTCAGTGCTGAACAGTTGAGTCTGTACAGGATCACAGTCACATCAATCTTTCAGCTTCTTGTAATAAATTCATCATCAACTTTGTACAAAATGATTCAAACTGATTGAAAAGATTCTTCATTTACATTTGAAACTTCTTCCATTAAATTGTGGAAATTGCGTTGACTTGTACTTTCTGTCATGTGTTGTTTTGAATTCTGGCTCTTGTTCCAATAAAATCCACAACTATCAGTGAAATGTAAGAAACAGAAAACATCGACTCGTCTGCAGCTTTAATAGTAAAGAATCATTGTGAACAAAGTTGTAAATGGACAGTAAAATCTGATCAAATGTACTCGACACTCCACCTGAAACACTCTGACTTGTTTCATGTGTTTGTAATGATGAAACTAAAAGTTTGATGGTGTTGGTTAACACATGTAATTATGTCCGTAGTGACAGAGTCATAAACTGCACAACATCTCTTCATTTCTGTCTGATTATTATATGAGAAGAAAACACATTTGAATGACAATCATTGTGTTTCTCTCAGTGTTTTGTGGCTGTTGAAGTCCGGCTGTATTTTCAGGACGTTTGTTGGATTTGAATCTGGTCCGTCAAACTAAACAGCTGTGAGAAAAGTCTTTCTCTGTCTGAGCCGGTTGGCTGAAGATGTTTGGAAGTCTGAGAGCCGGATGAAATACTGAAACACTTTCAGAGATCACAAACTAAACTGTCCTGATGAAGTTTTTAAACAAGCGCTGAAGAGATTTGAGCTCATGTTTGATGCTTCTGAACGTTGATGTTCAGAGCAAAGAGTCCAAAACTTGTACAAATTGTTCCTTTTTGTTTAAATGTGACTTTGTTTGTGAAACGATCAGCTGACGAGTTTATCATCAGACTGAAAGATGTCGCACAGCGTCACTGAAATGTTTCTCCTCTGCTGAAGTAGCTGAATATAAAAGTCTACTTGTGTCCTCATCATGTTGTCTGTCAGTGTGGAAACTGTAAATAATTCATATTGTTTTCATGCTATATTAAAGGAACCAGAACACATGAAGTGACATGTAGTGTGTTGATTTGACATGTGGACCTCCAGAACCTCGTCAGATTGTCCCGACACATTTTAGATGCTTCCTGTGGTCGTTAACAATCATTTACAACAGTTTGACGACGTGTTGCAGAGACAGTGAGGTTTATACTGAACCAGTCTGTAAGAGGATGATGTCATTATTCTACAGATGCCACACTGTGACATCACTGTGACATCACTGTGACATCAGGACTTACTGCACAGTGAGAAGTTAAAGTCCTCAGTGTTTCTGTTGTAAAATGAATGTGAACGTTTGAACACTCAGACAAAACACGACATCTGAAGACCAACAAGTAATCGATTACTTTAGAAAGTAACTGTGAGTGAATGTAAACTTGTTCAACAGGAATTCACAGGAAGCAGCTCGACTGACAAACACAGAAGATCAGCTGAAGATTTCATTCAGCAAGTTATTGATCTGAAAATGTGACGTGTTACAAAGACACTAAACAGGAACAATATAGGCAACTTCTCTGTCACCAGACTCCCTTTAAAAAACACTAGATTTAGTGAGTTGTTGAGTTAAAGCAATCTTTATAAACATTATGAAACTGTGTCTCTGACAGATTCTGACTCATTGTGTCCTTGTTGTAAATTCAGCATTAAATGTTTCAGCTGAAGTTGTTTGTCTCCTTGTAAAAAGTGTCAGTTTGTGGCAGCATGTCTGTACCAGCCTGTCTGCTTCTGTGTCTAAAGTGCTAAAGTCTTACCTGCCAACATTGATCAGCTGTTTGAACACACTGTTTACACTGATTTCACCATTTACACTCCATTTATGAAAGAAGAAACATGTTATTGATCTGAACATGTCACATGTTACAGAGACACTAAACAGGAACAATATAGGCGACTTCTCTGTCACCAGACTCCCTTAACAAATGTGTCAGTTTAGTGAGTTGTTGAGTTGGAGCCACTTTATAAACTGTGTGAAACTCTGTCTCTGACTCATTCTGCATTATTTGGCCCTTGTTGATAATTCAGCAGCTGTTCTACATGAAGAATGTTTTCCTGTGTGTCCGAGTGATGTTGGTGTTCAGCAGGAGGTGACAGATGTTGACACCGGGTCTGAGCCTCCTCTCGCTCCTTTCATTACAAACCAAGCCGCCATTTCTACTAATTCTCCACTTTGATTGACATCTTCCTTTAATTCATTTCAATACTGATATTCAATACTTCACTTTCTCACAAGATCCCAGAAAAACACACCAATATTTTTCTCCTTGATGCAGTTTTTTAAAATCCTTTTTATATGTCTGTCACTCAGTGCCTGTTCTGTCTGAATGTACTTTTTGCAAATGTTAAATAAAAACTTTCATTGAAACCCAAAACACATTCCAGTGTGTCCTCCTCCTCCTCCTCCTCCTCCTCCTCCAGCTTCTTCTTCGTTGGTTTGGGCAGCTCCTCCTGCTCCATGCTGTCTCTCTGCAGAGCACCAACAGACCCAACACATATCTGCAGGGGCAGAGCGCCCTCTGGTGGCTGCACACACACACTGCACTCTGTGTGGAGAGTCACAAACTCTGGTTTCTATCACAGCAGCTAAATCACACAGACAAATATATTGTGTCTACAAGCACAATGTGACTGACAGCTTGACACACCTGCAGCAGGTAGCTCAGTGTGCTGGAGGACTGTCAGGAAGTTCTGACACTGTGAGTTCAGTCCTGGAGTCAGTCTGAGCTCTTCAAATAAAAGAGGCAGAAGCTCAAAGCAGGATGTTCAGGTATACCTACTGAGTCTGTTTTTCATTCAGTTCAGGACGTCCGCAGGTTAAAACTTGTCATGACTTGTTGCATATCGGTGATGTCATCCTGTTCCTTGTGTCTGGATATATAATAGTACAGTTATAGAGTATTATGTCACAATATCACACAAGAACTCATTCCTAACCGGATCAATAGGTATCAAACAAAGATAGAAAAGCGTGAAGTCAACACCATACAAATATAGAGCTATGAAATAAAACTACTTAATATGAAAAGTATGAAAATGTGTTATTTTCAGAAAATCAGTAAATGATGAGCTGAGTTCAGACAGTGAGAGCAGACGGTGGTCAGTCATATACACACTGTACACCTGAACCCCCCAGTCATGCAGCTTCAGCTGGGTGTTTCCTGCAGCGTGGGCGCAGTGGAGCCCCACGTAACAACCCTGACGCACAACAAGGAAAACATTCTGTCTTTATCTGCCTGGTTCAATAAAGTCACTGACTGCAAGTTTAAAGGAGCAGAACATGGAAATGTTCCAGTACAACAACCTCAATGTTGGACTTTAGTCAAGCAATAAAATTGTGCATTAAATAAGAAAGCAAAAATACATCTTTTAAATGGTTTATTATAGTTTATTTCATAAAAGTCCTGAAAAACACATCAGATTTACAGTTGTATGTTTGCTTTTGATATTCAGGTTTCTGAAGAACTTTCCAGAACCGATTCCATAAAAGACCCGACACAGCAAAGTCTGAGATGTGGACAAAGTGAAAGACTTTTTACAACACTAAGACTTTCATAACGTCAACCAGCAAGCTTTAAGAACGGGTTGAGCACTAGGACCCAGCAGGCATCAGGGCGTGTACACAGAGTGTGAGAGCTCACCTGGGCTCCGCCTCCTGTGATGAAGCTCACCTGAGAGACCATCAGCAGCTGAGGACGGACTGTGTTTTCTCTCACCTGCTGCTGTCAGTCCTTTAAAGGTAAGATATGATTTAACTTTACAATAACATTCAGCTAACCAGCTAACATTCAGCTAACCAGCTAACATTCAGCTAACCAGCTAACATTCAGCTAACCAGCTAACATTGTGAGCAGAGTGAAGGATCAACAGTGTTGACGTCCTGTCAAAGACGTCTCTGTGTGTCCGTCCTGTCTCCTAACAGCACTCTGTAGCTCAGAGGTGACAGTCTGACAGCCTGGAGCTTCAGCTGGAGATGGAAAAGCAGCCACTTCACTACTGAGTCTAATAAGTCAACAACATAAACTCACTAAATGTCAAGAAAAGAAATATTATGACTCCTATTTTCATTAAACAGAAAAATCCAACCGTCTGAACTCAAGTTTCTCTCTCTGACTGAACTGAGATCAGTTTAATCTGCTTGTTAACTCATCATCAAACTCACTTCATTCAAACTGGACCTGAAGTGAATCACAGTCACAAACACTAACATGTAACTTTACTGTGTGATTGACGAGGTTCTAGTTAAAAACTCACAGAGTGTGTGCAGCACAGCTGAAGTATTTTATAACACAAGTTGTTACCTGAATGTTTCTTCATGACAACTTGTGAGTTGTGTGTGAGTTGTTGTGTAGTGACCTCACAGAAACAGTCAGTTAAAGTGATGTTGGTCTGTAAAAGTCACTAAAGCTGCTTTGTTGAACCAAAGTAGCAACAACTGAACATTTATTTGACCTTTACACTCTCATTAAACACACAAGTCATCAGATTTCACACATGATTCATGTTTAACAATCATCTCACTCGCTGACTTTCACTTCCTGACTTTAACTTCCTGTTTAAAGTTTAGTTTCAGTTCTTCTGATCATTGTGGTGCAGACAGTCGTGTCCGTGTGAACGTCCAGCTGAAGGTAATGTAACACATTTAACATGTTTGACTCATTAATACAAGCTGTCGTTAGCTTAGCAACACTAGAAACAGCAACAATCTGCTGCTCCATTGTTCATTTCTACAAACTCACAGCTGAGAGTTCAAACAGCCGCCGTTACAAATATCATCCTCCATGTTGAGAGGAGAACGGTGGAGGAAGAGCAGAGGTGGAGTTAGTCGTTTACATTTACATTGAGGACATTCAGCAGACGCTTTTGTCCAAAGCGACTTACAATAAGTACATTTGTCACAAGAGAGAAACCACGACATCACCGTCTATAGAGTAAAAAGAAAAATAGAAACAATTGTCAAGCCTGTCTCTGTCCACTGAAATGTGATCAATAATCAATCAACCTGTTTAATAACTTGTCATCAGATGTGGAGGACAGAGAACATGAAACTATTCCAGCTTCTATCTTTTGTTTAAACACTTCCTGAAACTATCACTCAAACACAAAGTGAGAACAAGACGCCGTTTTGTTTTGTCTGTCAGTCGGATCAACAGACATGGAGCTTCATTTTATACTCGATGACAGCAGTGATTCAATCTTTCCACACTGTTACTTCCTGTTTGTACATCTGTATGTTCATGAGTTAATCCACTAACTCTTCTATGATCTGTGACTTTTCTGTCAGACTGAGTTTATTCATGTTTACTGTGATTTAATCAGTTTTTCCTCGTGTGCTTTGACCGTCCCTTTGAAAATGACCAAAGTTAAAACTGAACTGGTGACAACAAACCAACCTGTTTGTTCACATGAAGGTTTGTTAACTTGTCATCAGCTGTAAAATGCAGTGAGACCAGTTTTCAGTCTCAGCTCTGATGCAACATGTAATCTTTAATGTAACTAAAGTTATCAAACAGATGTAGTTGAGTAAAAAGTAGAATATTTGCCTCCAAAATGTGGAAGAATAAAGTTGCAGGACAGACGGATCAGGATCTTCAGCGTCCGGCTCAGCAGGATAGACTGACGAGAGAGAAGCTGCAGGCTGGAACATGAACTAATGTTTACAGCTCACTGTCCTGGTGCTTCTTCCTCTTCTGGTGACCAAATGTTCCTGATGAGATCAGAGGACGAAGCAAAACCTCCATCAAAGTTTTAAACAATTACACCTGCATTCACACGAGGGAAAGACATCATTTCTGGGGCCCAATGCAACTTGAATAGTCAGAATGCAGCATCGTTACTGGATTGTTGTGTGTAGCCGGTGAAATGAGAGTAGAAGTGGAGTTAGTTGGTCAGTGTTTGAACACAGAGTGGTTGTCACTGTGTAGCTCCACTTACTGCTGACTGAATCAGCCTGTGGAGGAGGCCGAGACGAGCCGCCGCTCTCCCGCTGTCTGACGCACTAAACGCGGCTGCAGAGCAGCTGTTGGTGTCGGTGAATAATCTGTGGTTGTATTTACAGTCCAGGACTGATGAGGAGGCAGTAAGAGGACATCCAGGAGTCTGAAGCTTTATTTAATTAATACAAATAGAACTTCATCACTGAGCAGCAGTCAGCAGGAACACGTCGGCTCTCAGTGTTAGTACTTAAAGTAGGCCCGTTACGTCACTTGAGTATTTCTGCTCCTGATTACTTCTCAGAGGAAGAGATTCTAATTTTTACTTTGCAGATAAATGTTTTAAATAAACAACAGATGATCAGATTGACTCTTTTAGATTAAAAGATATCAGAGAAACGTGTGTGTTGACTCCGCCACAGCGTCATGACGTCATCTAGTGGACTGATCCAAGTCCAGCAGCTGATGTTCTGACAGGAGACGTGACGTCAGTGAGAGACGTCATAGCCTCTACAGACAAAACCCACCTGAACACACCTGAGACTTTCATATTTTATAATAACACAACAGGTTATTAGAACAATTTCTGCCTCTTGGTTAAATCAACTTGTTAGTATTTGTTATTCAGTTATTTAACACTCCAAGCTGCACAGAAAGTCTCCACAGTCACGTACAGAAGGACAGTGACTGTTTTTATACCCTTTAAAATGTCATAATGTTTACGTTGAAATTACATAAGTAAAATTCAAAGTAAATATTCTAAAATATATAATGAGAGATCGTGACAAAAGTCTTTTATTTTGAAATAAAACTCACACTGATGACATCACCGCCCTTCCTGCAGGTCAGTGAAGACAGGTCCTGGATCAGTCCACTGTCTCTTTTCTGTCACAAGACATTTTCACATTTGTCTCCAGATTTCACGTCACTGCTGTGAGAGACTTTATTAGTAGAGAACAGTAAAAAAAACAATTCAAATGGATTTAATGATCATTATAGCTCCTTAGTTCAGCCGCCATGTGTTGGAATTTACCCTGGTGAATGAGAGGGTCGCTTCTCTGTGCCTTCGGGTCAGGGATAGGTCTTTCACTGTTGTTTCGGCTTATGGGCCAAACAGCAGTGCAGAGTACCTGGCCTTCTTGGAGTCCCTGGGAGGGGTACTGAAGAGTGCTCCAACCGGGGACTCCGTCGTTCTACTGGGGAACTTCACGTGCTCACGTGGGCAGCGACAGTTTTACCCAGAGAGGCGTGATTGGGAGGAACTGCCTCCCTGATCTGAACCCACCTGGTGGTGAGTTGGATCTGGTGGCAGGGGAGGAAGATGGACAGACCTGGCAGACCCAAACACATTGTGAGGGTCTGCTGGGAACGTCTGGCTGAACCCTCTGTCAGGGAGGTGTTTAACTCCCAACTCCGGGAATGCTTTGAGCAGATCACGAGGGAGGCTGGGGAAATTGAGTCCGAATGGACCTTGTTCTCCACTTCCATTGTTGATGCGCAGCTGTGGCTGTAAAGTCTCTGGTGCCTGTTGTGGTGACAATCCCCGAATCTGGTGGTGGACTCTGGAAGTAAGGGATGCAATCAAGCTGAAGACAGAGTCCTTTCGAGCCTGGTTGGCTCGGGGGACTCCTGAGGCAGCTGAAGGGTACCGACAGGCCAGGTGTGCAGCAGCATGGGTTGTCACTGAAGCAAAACCTTGGGTCTGGGAAAAAGTTCGGGGAGGCCATGGAGGAGGACTATCAGTCAACCTCGAAGAAATTCTGGCAAACCATCCGATGCCTCAGGAGGGGGAAGCAGTCTCCACCAACACTGTTTACAGTGGAGGTGGGGAGCTGTTGACTTCGAGTGGGGACCTTGTTGGGTGATGGAAAGAATATTTCGAGGATCTCCTCAATCCCACTTACACGACCTCCATGGAGGAAGCAGAGGCTGGGGACTCAGAGGTTGACTCATTCATCACTCCAGCCGAAGTCACTGAGGTAGTCCAGAAGCTCCTCAGTGCAAGGCACCGGGGGTGGATGAGATCTACCCTGAGTACCTGAAGTCTCTGGTTGCTGTGGGGTTGACACATCTGTGCAGCATCACATGGCAGTTGAGGACTGTTCCTCTGGACTGGCAGACCCGGGTGGTGGTCCCCCTATTCAAAAAAGGGGACCGGAGGGTGTGTTTCAACTACTGGGGGATCACACTCCTCAGCTTCCCTGGGAAAGTCTATTCCAGGGTACTAGAGTGTAGAATTCAGCCGATAGTCGAACCTCAGATTCAGGAGGAACAATGCGGTTTTTTGTCCAGGCCGTGGAACACTGGACCAGCTCCATACCCTCCGCAGGGTGCTCAAGGGTTCATGGGAGTTTGCCCAACCAGTTTACATGTGCTTTGTGGGCTTTTTAGAAAGCATTCAACCGTGTCCCTCATGGCATTTTGTGGGAGGTGCTCCAGGAGTACGGGGTCAGAGGCCTCTGCTAAGGGCTGTACGGTCCCTGTATGAATGGAACAGGAGCTTAGTTTGCATTGCCGGCAGTAAGTCAGACTTGCTCCCAGTGCATGTTGGACTCCAGCAGGGCTGCTCTATGTCACTGGTTCTGTTCATTATTTTTATGTACAGAATTTCTAGGCGCAGCCAGGGGCCAGAGGGGGTCTGGTTTGGGAGTTACTGGATTTCATCTCTGTTTTTTGCAGATGATGTTGTCTTGTTGGCTCCTTCGAGCCAGGAACTCCAGCATGTCCTGGGGCAGTTTGCACCCGAGTGTGAAGCGGCTTGATTGAGAATCAGCACCTCGGGTCATGACCGAAAGAATAAGATTGCGGATACAAGCAGCCAAAATGAGTTTCCTTCGCAGGGTGGCAGGGCGCTCCCGTAGCGATAGGGTGAGGAGCTCTGTCACCCGGGAGGAGCTCAGAGTAGAGCCGTTGCTCCTCCACATCGAGAGCTAGCTGAGGTGGCCCGGGCATCTCTTTCGGATGCCCCCGGGACGCATCCCTCAGGAGGTGTTCCTGGCATGTCCCGCCGGGAGGAGACCCCAAGGAAGACCCAGGACACGCTTGAGTGACTGTGTCGCTTGGCTGGCCTGGGAACGCCTTGGGATCCTCCCGGAAGAGCTGGAGGAAGTGTCTGGGGAGAGGGAAGTCTGAGTGTCCCTGCTCAGGCAGCTGCCCCTGCGACCCGGCCTCGGATAAAGCAGAAGAAGATGGATGGATAGATGGACTTGAGTTAGTTTTGGTTTGATGTCCTGTAGCAGCCATTTAGTGAAATATGTATTAATAGAGTCAGTGTGTTCTGGAATAATGTGCTCTGAGTTTAAATGTTAGAAGAGGAAGTCGACATTTTGCACTTCAATAGTGTTTCTGAGCCAAAGGCTGATTTCAGTTGATGTGCAGATGAATGATTTGTGTTTCCTCTCCGGATGAAAGTGTGTGTGAGTTGAGCAGCATGAATCAGTGTGAGGACAGAGAGGAGGGAGGCCCTCCCTCTAAAACCACTGGACCTGGACCTGGACCAGGACCTGGACCAGGACCTGGACCTGGACCTGAGCCCAGCTGTGTGTCCTTCAAGAGTGACCGGTCTAAGGGCCGTTGTATTACTTTTAAAGGACAACCAGCTCGTGCTGTAAAGAGGTGAGCTGTTAATAACATTTATATGTGACTGATTCATGTTTGATGTTATTTATTCAGAGAAATTTATTTAAACTTGTTTTTTTCCGCATCGTTCTTCTTTAGTACATTTATATTCTCACTTTAGAAAGCGACCCAATAGAACCAGTCTTCAACTCTTCATTTCACTTTATTGCATTAGTTTGGTCCAATATTCTCTGAAGGTTTATTCCTGATGTTTTCCACTATTTTATGGACAGAAGCTTCTGTGTCTGAAGACTAGAAAGTGAATTAACATCTCTGGTGGTCTTCTCTGTCCAACAGGAGACCAGCCTCTACTGGACCTGGACCTGGACCTGGACCTGAGCCCAGCTGTGTGTCCATCAAGAGTGACCGGTCAAATCCTCGTTACATTAATTTTAAAGGACAACCACCGCGTGCTGTAAAGAGGTGAGCTGTTAATAACATTAATATGTGACTGATTCATGTTTTAACTGTGGTGAAAGATGTTTTTTGAAACCTGATGTTTATTTTCTGTCAGGCTTGGACAAAAGGAGAGGACTCAGATGCAGAATGGCAGATGTACAATCAAGTTTTATTGATCTGATTCTTTGACTCTCAGGGTAGAATGATAACCAAACGCTATAAAAAAATACTGAGACTCACACAAGACAAACAACATAGAACACTGAAAACGAAAAGCGCTCCCGAAGGAGGATGACTACACTATACTAGAATCAAAATCTGAGAATATAAAAATTACAACAAAAATTCACTCCGAAGAGGAAGCACAGAGGCTATGAAACTTATCTCTTCTATCTTATGAAACTTAACCAACAAAAATTCACTCACGAGGAGGAAAACCAAAAGGGCTAGGAAATCTCAAAATACAAACAAAAACCTTAACCAGAAAATTACAACAAAAAATCACTCTTCACGAGAGGACAAAAAATACAGATAAATAAACCATGAATATACTTAGCACAAAGGAGATCAAGACTGTGGTTTCGAAGGGCTTAGGCATACGACGTAGAGACGAAATACTTTGGCACGGAGACAGGGGAAGACAAAGACTTTATACACATGAGGGAGGGGAACACAGGTGGAAACAATCAGGAATCAGGGATGACGTCAGACCAGGGACACAAGAGGAAGGGCAAGTGACCTGAAACGAGAGGAGAATTAATTTCAAAATAAAACAGGAAGTTCACACGACAGACCCCAAGACAAGACAACCTCACCGCGCTGTGACATTTTCAGCTTCGTTCTTCTTCACTTGAATTTATCTTCTCACTTTAGAAAGCTGCCCAATAGAACCAGTCTTCAACTCTTCATTTCACTTTATTGAATTAGTTTGGTCCAATATTCTCTGAAGGTTTATTCCTGATGTTTTCCACTATTTTATCAACAGAAGCTTCTGTGTCTGAAGACTAGAAAGTGAATTAACATCTCTGGTGGTCTTCTCTGTCCAGCAGGAGACCAGCCTCTACTGGACCTGGACCTGGACCTGGACCTGGACCTGGACCTGGACCCAGCTGTTTGTCAATCAGGAGTGACCGGTCAAATCCTCGTTACATTAATTTTAAAGGACAACCACTTCGTGCCGTAAGGAGGTGAGCTGTTAATAACATTAATATGTGACTGATTCATGTTTTAACTGTGGAGAAAGATGTTTCTTTTCAGCTTTGTTCTTATTCACTTAAATTTATCTTCTCACTTTAGAAAGCTGCCCAATAGAACCAGTCTTCAACTCTTCATTTCACTTTATTGAATTAGTTTGGTCCAATATTCTCTGAAGGTTTATTCCTGATGTTTTCCACTATTTTATGGACAGAAGCTTCTGTGTCTGAAGACTAGAAAGGGAATTAACATCTCTGGTGGTCTTCTTCTCTGTCCAACAGGAGACCAGCCTCTACTGGACCTGGACCTGGACCTGGACCTGGACCTGGACCTGGACCTGAGCCCAGCTGTGTGTCCATCAAGAGTGACCGGTCAAATCCTCGTTACATTAATTTTAAAGGACAACCACCGCGTGCTGTAAAGAGGTGAGCTGTTAATAACATTAATATGTGACTGATTCATGTTTTAACTGTGGAGAAAGATGTTTTCTGAAACCTGATGTTTATTTTCAGCTTCGTTCTTCTTCAGTTGAATTTATCTTCTCACTTTAGAAAGCTGCCTAATAGAACCAGTCTTCAACTCTTCATTTCACTTTATTGAATTAGTTTGGTCCAATATTCTCTGAAGGTTTATTCCTGATGTTTTCCACTATTTTATGGACAGAAGCTTCTGTGTCTGAAGACTAGAAAGTGAATTAACATCTCTGGTGGTCTTCTTCTCTGTCCAACAGGAGACCAGCCTCTACTGGAGCTGAACCTGGACCTGGACCCAGCTGTTTGTCCATCAAGAGTGACCGGTCACATCCTCGTTACATCAATTTTAAAGGACAACCACCTCGTGCTGTAAAGAGGTGAGCTGTTAATAACATTAATATGTGACTGATTCATGTTTTAACTGTGGAGAAAGATGTTTTTTGAAACCTGATGTTTATTTTCAGCTTCGTTCTTATTCAGTTAGGCAAGGCAAGTTTAAATTAATTGATATTCTCAGTTTAGAAAGCTGCCCAATTGAACCAGTCTTCAACTGATCAAAGGAAAGTTTTATTATTTTCAAACAAGAACCTTCCTCAGACAGACAGTAAGTTGTTGTCCTGTTGCTCTCTGGTGATGTCTGTCCTCATTAAATCCAGTCTGACCAGTTGTCCTGATGGTCTTCATGTTCTCAGAGTGATGATGGAGGTCAGCGCAGGATTAGTATTAAAATACAGGTTCACATTTCAAAAGTCTAAAGTTACGTGGAGCATTTTGAAGCTCAGACGTTAAGTATTTTTTCTTACTGCAAGTAATGTCTACATGGATATAGCTTATACAAATAATGAATTCATTATTATCTTTATATTTCGGCCGTTGTGTTGTTAATCACCCAAAAGTGAAACACAAAACGTAACTAAATTACTTTCAGGTCACAAATCAGACAAATTAAATATCAGAATCAATTTGCATGAAAAACAAACCAGTATTTCAGTTTTTTGGTATTAGATTTAAATTTATTGCAGAAATATTATAATCAAAAAGGCATAATTAATCATTTTTTGTTGGAATCTCAATTGAATACAAATCTATTGAGACTCTGCACCAATTTGCACTGGACAGTTAGCATCCAGCTAGCTTGTGTTAGCATCCAGCTAGCTTGTGTTAGCATCCAGCTAGCTTGTGTTAGCTGTGTGTTGCTGTCCACAGTATTAAACGGGTCAGTAAGAGCAGGAGGGACTAAACCAGACAAGCTGCTGAACCAACCCAGTAAACTGACTGTTGATTCACAGTGGGATCAGCAGTACGACCAACACTGTGATGTCAGAGGAAACATCTGATTCAATGATGTCATCAACACTTGAACTCAAAGGACCTTCAGCTTGTGTTTGTCTCTGAGTGGACAGACACAATGTGACTGATTCTTCATGATTCCTCCACAGAGTCGACCAGGAGAGCTCAGAGGTTCCCAGAGGTCCGTCTGTCCAGCAGCATCAGACACACCTGGACTCCATATTTATGGTCTGTACATGAACAACAACTACTTTTACATCCAGTCTGTTCACAATAATCTCCATGCTGCACTTTACAGACCAGTGGTGAATCTGTCCAACATGGATCTGATGTTAAATGTTGTCATTCACATGATATTCTGTTTCAGCTGCTGGAGGAGAACATTGTCACTTTTGTGAAGAACGAGCTGAAGAAGGTCCAGAAGGTTCTGAGTTCAGTTTACCCAGAATGCCCAGAGAGTCAGAGGGAAGATGAGGAGGTGTTGGATGGTGAGGATGAAGAGCAGAGGAGGAGCAGCAGAGAGGCATTTCTGAAGATCACACTTCACTTCCTGAGGAGAATGAAGCAGGAGGAGCTGGCTGACTGTCTGCAGAGCAGTAAGAAGATTTCACTAAAGATTTAACATGATGGATCAGTTAGGGCTGGACGATTAATCGAATTTTTTATCGTGATTTCAAGTTTGGCTTCTCACGATCGTGAAAACACTGTAATCGAAGAAAAACAATTAATGTGCGGCTGTGCGGCGTGTATGAAAATGACTGGGTTGCATACAGACTGGGTGTTTATTTTTATTTATTGTTTTTTATTGCGGTTATTTGTATTATTATTTATATATATTATTTAATATATCATTATTATTTTACTTTTTTACTTGTTACTAATTTATTTCTGGTTGTTTTTCTAAAGTTTATATTTAAAGTTGAGTTTTGGTGGCTCAATAAATACTTTTTTTGAAATCAAAGAATAATCGTATTCATTAATCGTGATTTCAATATCAATCAAAATAATCGTGATTATTATTTTTCCCATAATCGTCCAGCCCAAGGATCAATGAGACAATTTGTTTATGTGTTTACATGTTTTCATGTGTTACTTTAGGGTAAGGAAATTGTCTTATTGTCTTTACAAATAACTTAATGGATCTGTTTTGTTGTGTGTTTTTATTAAGGAAGTTATTCTGGAATTTGTCAGCGTAAACTCAAATCTAACCTGCAGAAGAAGTTCCAGTGTGTGTTTGAGGGGATCGCTAAAGCAGGAAACCCAACCCTTCTGAATCAGATCTACACAGAGCTCTACATCACAGAGGGAGGGACTGCAGAGGTCAATGATGAACATGAGGTCAGACAGATTGAAACAGCATCCAGGAAACCACACAGACCACAAACAACAGTCAGACAAGAAGACATCTTTAAAGCCTCACCTGGAAGAGATGAACCAATCAGAACAGTGATGACAAAGGGAGTGGCTGGCATCGGGAAAACAGTCTTAACACAGAAGTTCACTCTGGACTGGGCTGAAGACAAAGCCAACCAGGACATACAGTTCACATTTCCATTCACTTTCAGAGAGCTGAATGTGCTGAAGGAGAAAAAGTTCAGCTTGGTGGAACTTGTTCATCACTTCTTCACTGAAACCAAAGAAATCTGCAGCTTTGAAGAGTTCCAGGTTGTGTTCATCTTTGACGGTCTGGATGAGTGTCGACTTCCTCTGGACTTCCACAACACTGAGATCCTGACTGATGTTAGAGAGTCCACCTCAGTGGATGTGCTGCTGACAAACCTCATCAGGGGGAAACTACTTCCCTCTGCTCGCCTCTGGATAACCACACGACCTGCAGCAGCCAATCAGATCCCTCCTGGGTGTGTTGACATGGTGACAGAGGTCAGAGGGTTCACTGACCCACAGAAGGAGGAGTACTTCAGGAAGAGATTCAGAGACAAGAAGCAGGCCAGCAGAATCATCTCCCACATCAAGACATCACGAAGCCTCCACATCATGTGCCACATCCCAGTCTTCTGCTGGATCATTGCTACAGTTCTGGAGGATGTGTTGAAGACCAGAGAGGGAGGAGAGCTGCCCAAGACCCTGACTGAGATGTACATCCACTTCCTGGTGGTTCAGGCCAAAGTGAAGAAGGTCAAGTATGATGGAGGAGCTGAGACAGATCCACACTGGACTCCAGAGAGCAGGAAGATGATTGAGTCTCTGGGAAAACTGGCTTTTGATCAGCTGCAGAAAGGAAACCTGATCTTCTATGAATCAGACCTGACAGAGTGTGGCATCGATATCAGAGCAGCCTCAGTGTACTCAGGAGTGTTCACACAGATCTTTAAAGAGGAGAGAGGACTGTACCAGGACAAGGTGTTCTGCTTCATCCATCTGAGTGTTCAGGAGTTTCTGGCTGCTCTTCATGTCCACCTGACGTTCATCAACTCTGGAGTCAATCTGCTGGCAACAAACAAACAAACAAAAGACCGTCGATCTCCAGCGAAACGTCTCTACCAGAGTGCTGTGGACGAGGCCTTACAGAGTCCAAATGGACACCTGGACTTGTTCCTCCGCTTCCTCCTGGGTCTTTCACTGCAGACCAATCAGACTATCCTGCGAGGTCTACAGACACAGACAGGAAGCATCTCACAGATAAATCAGAAAACAGTCGAGTACATGAAGAAGAAGATCAGTGAGAATCTGTCTGCAGAGAGAAGCATCAATCTGTTCCACTGTCTGAATGAACTGAACGATCGTTCTCTAGTGGAGGAGATCCAACAGTACCTGAGATCAGGACGTCTCTCCACAGATAAACTGTCTCCTGCTCAGTGGTCAGCTCTGGTCTTCATCTTACTGTCATCAGAAAAAGATCTTGATGTGTTTGTCCTGAAGAAATACTCTGCTTCAGAGGAGGCTCTTCTGAGGCTGCTGCCAGTGGTCAAAGCCTCCAACAAAGCTCTGTAAGTGTGGAGATTCTTTTTCTGAATGCAGTAAATGTGCTGTTATAGATCCAAATAGAATTATTGTTTTCTTATTCTGTGCATTATTCTTTATCCAGATTGAGTTACTGTAACCTCTCGGAGACAAGCTGTGAGGCTCTGTCCTCAGTTCTCAGCTCCCAGTCCTCTAGTCTGAGAGAGCTGGACCTGAGTAACAACAACCTGCAGGATTCAGGAGTGAAGCTACTTTCTGCTGAACTGAAGAGTCCACACTGTGTCCTTGAAACTCTCAGGTCAGGATCCATTATTTTATGTCATTATTTCATGTAATTGTACAATTGGAGCTGGTCTAGACCAGACATGGTAAAAAAAATGAATGAAGGAATATATATCATATGTCAGCTGATCACCAAAATAATTTCATCCCTATGGAAGCATGAATGCAATTTATATAAAATGCTGGTCAGTCAGTGTATTCTACACTTCCGATTCTGATTTACTAATCTCAACAACCACTGGATGGATTGTCATGAGGTTTGGTTCAGACATTCATGCTCCCCTCAGGGTGAATTATTACTTTGGTGATCCTCTGATTTGATGCCATCATCATCATCATTTTAATCTGTACATAATAATAATAATTATAATAATAATAATAACTTTATTCCTCCGGGATCAATAAAGTATCTATCTATCTATCTATCTATCTATCTATCTATCTATCTATCTATCTAATAATAATAATAATAATAATAATAATAATAATAATAATAATAATAATAATAATGCATAAAATGTATATAGTGCCTTTCAGGGTACCCAAGGACACTTAACAAAGTGGAACAAACAAAAAAAGAATGAATGGATAAACAAAAAATACATATAAGATAAAGAAATGGAAAAGCTGATTTAGAGCTGATAAGCCTTATTAAAAAGATGGGGTTAAAGTCTCTTTTGAAGGTCTCCAGAGAAGTCAGTTTTCAGATTTCAGCTCGGAGAGTCTTCCAGAGAGTGGGGGCTGTCACACAGAAGGCTTTGTCACCAAGGGTTTGTAGTTTGGTGTGAGGGATGGAGAGCTGGTATGTGCCTGATGAGCACAGCTTCCGAGACTGGGTATAGGGGTTGAGGAGGTCAGACAGATATGGGGGGGGGGTGAGGGAATGGAGAGATTTATAGGTCAGGAGGAGAAATTTGTAAGTATTGCGTGATGTAACCAGTAGCCCATGAAGGCGAAGGAGAGTGGGGGTGATGTGTTGCCAGGACTTGGTGCGGGTGAGGACCCTGGCAGCAGAGTTCTACACATTCTGGATCCTGTCCAGGGTTTTGGAAGGGAGCCCGGACAGGACTCCATTACAGTAGTCCAGGCGGGAGGTGATAAAGGCATGGATGAGGTTCTCAGCCACAGGCTCGAGAGGGAGAGCCAAAGTCTGGAGATACTTTTTAGATGATCAAAAGATGATTTTGGGATTCGTTATATGTGCGATTGAATAGATAAAGTGAAATCAAGGATGACACCGAGGTTGCAAACTTCCGTGGATGGGGAGATAGAGCAGCCATCTACATCCAGGAGAAGATCTCCAACTTTCTGGAGCAGCACCTTGGAGACCACAACCATGAGCTCTGTTTTATTGGTGTTAAGTTCGAGTAGATTTGACGTCATCCAAAGTTTTATATCATGCAGGCAGTTGACGAGTGACTGTGGGGGTAGCTGGATGGATAGTTTGGTGCAGATATAAATGAGTGTCAATAGCATAAGGGGGAAGTTGAGACCGTATTTGCGAATTATCTGACGGAGGGGGAGCATGTAGATGGTGAAGAGGAGGGGCCCCAGCACAGAGCCTTGAGGCATGCCCTGGTTGACTGGAGCTGGGGTTTGAACTGGAGTCTCTGATGGTTTCCTGTTTGTCAAACAGGACTGGAAACAGGAGAGTGCTATACCGGTGAGGCCAAGGTAGTCAGATAGGTGTGTCAGGAGAATGGTGTGGGAGATTGCGTCAAAGGCTGCAGAGAGGTCCAGGATGATCAGAATACCGATGTGTCCAGAATCTGCAGCGATGAGGAGGTCGTTGGTGATCTTGATATGTAGGTTCATGAACAAATATTTGTAAAACAAATGGCATTTCCATCAACTTCAGTTAATACTCTGTGTTAAGTGCTGATTAGGAAATTAGTTAAAACTAAGATGATGACTATAATAAATGTTAAACCCTTGAACACAGATGTGCACTAAATCATCAGAACCGTCAGCTGATCTGTGATGTGTGTTGTTTTGTGTGTCTGCAGGCTGTCAGGCTGTCTGATCACAGAGGAAGGCTGTACTTCTCTGGCCTCAGCTCTGGACTCCAACCCCTCCCATCTGAGAGAGCTGGACCTGAGCTACAATCATCCAGGAAACTCAGGAGTGAAGCTGCTGTCAGCGCGACTGGAGGATCCAGGCTGGAGACTGGACACTCTTAGGTATGTAGAGTCCTGCTGCAGCCACAGACAGTCAGTGTGAGTCTCTGTATCTCATTTGTAGATGGTCAAATGTCAGAAGGTCTGCTTTGTTTACACAACATCCAGTTCAGTTCAGGAGAAAAGGCAGCATGGCACTAAGCCTAGAGTTACAAGTGATGAAAGGGAGATGAGAAGAAGAGATGAAGATCAGTGACCAGGAGAGTCTTTGCACAAATACTAAAGTTTCACTTCTTTTTTCAGATTAGTTTAGTGCCTGTTCAAAATGTGCTGTCTGATTTCTTGGCTTCTGGTTTTGCTGCTTGATGAATCGCTCATCAAGTACTTCAGACTCCACAGTGAATGCAGAGTATTATCAGAACATTAACATTAAAACTTTAAAACTTTATTAAAACTATTAACCCACTGAGGTTGATTGACACGCCGGCATGTCCAAATCACGTGACCAATTTAAGATGATGTAGCAGCAAGACTCAGCTGCGTTGAGTCTCGGTTCTGACTTATGGGTTGGAGCGGCCTTAAAACTATGTACCAGTTTTTAAATTGTGTTGATAAATTGTGAGAAATAAAGTCTGCCACGCTTTTTTGCGAACATTGCCGTCACGTTTGCTGCGTGTTTGGTGCAGGAAGACATGGTAAAAACGGGCTTTTCTCATGAAAGTGCAGGAAGTGTTTGCAAGCAAAAAAATATGTGACACCCCCTTTCCCATTGGTTGAAAAAGGTACCACACCAACCAATCACAAAATTGTATGGCAAAACACGTGATTTGGTTGCTAAGGAACAGGGGGAAGTTGTGGGATGGAAGATGGCGAGAGAGTGACAGCGACAGTTATGGTGATAGAGACAGCGATAGAGATACTGAGTTTTGAGAGTTGGGAGATTTGTGACATATAGCGTGTTTGGAGTGTATAGTTAATGTGTTGTGTAGTGTGTTTAGTGTGTAGTGTAGTTGTTTTTTTGTTTTGTGAGTCAAAACAATGAGGAGATTGCTGAATGTGGAGTAGAGTCCTCAATGGGTCGGGCTGGCCCGACAAATCCGACTGGACCTGCAGGTGCGGGCAGGGTTTGGGCCAAAAAAATACGCAAATGGGCAGGGTTGGGCCTTGGGCTTCCTTTTTCATAATACACATTTCATAAAACACATTTCTTGCAGGTTGTAAATTTTATATTGTTTGTTGTGAATCATCACTGTTCACATGTGGTGAAGATTAAGTCTGATCTGGATGATCATGATAACAAGTGTACGAGGAAAACAATGCAGGCGTGCGGGGGGTCAGGTTCGGACCAGGTTCGGGCAGACAATTCATGCTGGTGTGTTGGGCTGCGTCGGGTTCGGGCATAAAAACCATTGGTTGGGTCGGGTCGGGTTGTAATTTTCAGGCCTGCTGAGAACTCTAATGTGGAGCAGACAGGAAGAAGCTGAGGGAGCCCTGAGCCTGAGGCATTGCCTGCATTTAAATGTAAATAGTTACATATAACTTTGTACATTTCAAAAACTTATGCATAAATTTAGCTAACAACAATTTGTATTTGCATTATAAGTAATAAAATTGGTTTGTTAAACATATTTGTGATTTTCAAAGTAGGCAATCTAACTTTTTCATTCTCTAATTTTATGTTTTCTTTGTGATTTTAGGTCCATTGTGTTAATACAGTATGTCAAAATAAAAAAATAACTGTACAGTCACACATGTGAGGTTGTGCTGAAAATAATGACACCAAACGAGGCAAGGTAAATAGTTTTTCAGGTGAAATATAATGGTAAAATCAAAAGTAGTAGTAGTCAAAGCGGCTCCAACCACCAGGCCGTGGACCGGTACTGGTCCAGTGGGTTGTTTGATACCGGGCCGCAGGGAAAGAATAAATTCATCATTTTATTTCCGTTATATTGATGATCATACTCGGAAAGTTGTTTTATTTTGAAAAATGGCTTCTCTTTTAATAACATCCATCTGCTCCTCTTGGCATGCTTGACACATACCTGTTTCAGTCACAGTATACCCTAAAAAATAAGCCCTGAGAGGCCCAGTGATGAGACGGAAGAAGACGGAGATGGACAACTGTCTTCAAGTTGGCTGATAAAGTGGCTGAACTGCAGCTGCGGGAATGGCGAGTATTTTATTTCCGCGTAATCCAGTGCACACCCCCCCCCCCCCCCAACCCGGTCCATAAAATAATGTCTTACATGAAACCGGTTCGTGGTACAAAAAAGGTTGGGGAATAGACCCCAGAGGGTTAATTATATCAATAGACCCTCTGTGTCAGATGTCTGATCAGGAAAAACTGAACCTCAAATTCAAAAGATTTCTGTGACACATAAATGAATTTAATCACTGAATGTCATAGAAACTGTAATCAATGTTTTAGCCAAAGTGCTTGACTTTGAACTTAAAATGGTTCTGACATGGATCTTTATCAACACTGGAGTAATTACATTCTAGTTCATTGCTGACAGTGTGTTTGTGCCTCCGTTTGAAATGATTTACAGACTGTCTGTGGCATCAGTTTAAAGTGAACAGAGGATATAAAACAGTCCAATAACAAGATTAGATGACACAAGGTTGAACATTCCCGTCACATGACCATAACAGCAGCAGTGCATAGATTGATTCAAGATGGGCTCAGTGGTGCTGAATTAATTATTTTTCAAAAGAATAAAACAATAAGGCACGGGGCACTATTTAGCTCAGTTGGTAGAGCCGGTGTCCCATGTACAGAGGCTTTGTCCTCTCTGTGGCGGCCCTGGGTTCGACTCCTGGCCTGGGGCCCTTTGCTGCATCAGTGTTAACCATTAATTACTTAGACTGTGGCTCCCGCCATGGTCTCATTTGTCCCGCCACAGTCTCAGAATGAATAGAAAAAAATCTTACAGTTCTCATAATAACATAAAAGATCTGTAACTTGTGTTTCGTGCAGCAGCTTCAGCAAAGCATCTCTCACTCCCAGTCAGTCAGCTCTGCCCCCCTTCCCTTGCTGTACGTGGCACGCGCACACTCTTTCATTACTTGCTTATTTTCATTTTTAAAAATTGTTTCGTCCAATTTTGATGTACCCTCTGAATCCATTATATTTTTTATTACAATTTAGCTTACAGTTAAATTTTTTATCATTTTATTTGGTAAAAAATAAACTAATTCAACACAGGTAACCACTTTTGCTTTATTTCTTTGATGGCTCAGATGTATGCTCTAGTTTATTTTGTGTTTTCAACATTCATATCTACAACCAATGTTTGTGATTATATTTTGTACAAGAGCACACAGTTCTTCATAGATCTAGCCTCTTAATTTTGCACCAGATTGCTGCATTTTACTTTTAAATGTTAAAAAAAATCTTCCGGGGGAGCATGCCCCCCGACCCCCCTAGAGGGTCCGACATACACCCACCACAGTCTCACAAAATCCTGTGGGAAACACTGCTGCATTTCACTCCCCCTCTCTCTGTCATTGTCCTTAGTGAGCTGTTTCAGTCCATGGTTAGCATCACCAAAGAGATGCACTTTCATTTGAAACTCCTGTGGCTGTGCATCAAAGTCACTGTCCCTCCACCACAGGAAATGTTTTTTCTATGTCACACATCAGTGCAATATGGTGCTGTCTGAATCTGAGAAAAGCACCGTTCAGATTGTTCAGCAGGTCTGGGCCTGACAGTAGATGGTTGTTCAGGCTAGTTCCCCTGTACTTGGCTGAGTAATCAAAAACCAGTCAGGTTTTTTGGAGTGGTAAACTCTGTGGTGGGGAATATACCATTTTTCTCCTTCCTTCCCTTGCTCGTGAACTTCCTCTGCCTCATCATTTCTGATGATTTCATTCATAAACTTCACAGTGTTCTTTGTACTTGTCATCCTTCACCAGCTTTCTCTTAAGGCAGGAACACACCGGCCGTCGTCTGAAGCATTTGGGGGGACTCAGACAAGGTCGGGAACAAATATGTTTGTTGTGTTCAGCTGCGTCGGAGGCTTTCAGAGCCGCACAGACGTTGTCTGCTCCGAAATCTGAGGAGGTGGGCTGTCGGACGTCTGAGCCATTGGCAGTGTGCTAGCGAACCAGCGCGCAGTGTGGGAGGGGTGGAAGTGACGATAGTGACGTCTTCGTATCTTCGTAACAAGCCTGAGAGCACACAACACAAGTGTCAGCCTAACCATAGTCATCTTTCACGTCTTTTCGGGTTGGACGAATACTGAATCAATACTGTCTGCGTTTTGTTCCTCACTTTCTTCCATCATTTCCTGTTTTCGTGTTTTGGATTACTGGCACAAGACTAGTGCCACCTGCTGTTAAGGAGGCTTATTGCATCTTGCACAGGCGCAGAACGTGCACGCTACAGTGGAGCAAGCAGCACGTCGAAGCGGTGTGTTCAATGCAAATTTTATGCTGAACGGGTCAGACAAGAGGCAACAGAGTGGTCGGACAAGGCTGTTGGACGTTTGGGCGGTGTGTGGGGTTCTTTAAGGTGAGTGAGCCGTACTATGGCCTGTTGCTTATTGTCAGGGAGATAGGGTTTCTCTTTAAAGGGGAGTGGCATCTCGTAATGTCCATGAATGTTCTTCTGAAGTCCTTCCTTTAACACATCCAGCAAGCGGATGTCATCCTGAGACACAGTCTTTCTGTCTTTGCTTACGTCTTTAAAGACAGACTCAAGAACCCTAAGTGTCACTGCTGGAGTCACTGGAGGCAGCTCTTTGACATCAACTCTGTGGCATGTACTAGTAAGGTTTGGTGAGTCTTGGTGTGGTGATGAACAGCCTACAATACTCCACCCGACGGCCATCAGAACTGCATATGGTTTACCATCTCCTCCAAGGATTACCTGCTGTGGTGCCAGTGTCTTCTAAGCAATTGTAGCCAAACAACAGACCAAATTCACACTCCAGCTGTGGTGGGATATCATCTGCTATTTTGATTAGATGATTCCAGTGCCGTGCCGTGTCACAGGTAGGAATGTGTGCTTGATTCACTGGTATACAGTCCTAAGTGTAAGCAGGAGGGAGATCAATGGGGATTGGAGAGCTGTAACCTCTCACTCTCAGACCTGACACTCTTTGACTATGCATTAATGAATCCTTTCCTGTCATTGTTGTTAGCTTCGGCCTAACAGGACATGTTTCAGTCTGTAGACTGACTAACTCCTTGGTCAACGAAGACTGTATCACTTTGGATATCGAGTAAGGCATAAACAAGCCTTTCCAAACCTGAATTGCTGATGGAGGAAACCCACACTGGCATGATCATTGAAGTAGTAGTTGATGGTTCTTCAGTCTTAACACTGAGAGACAATGTGGTTGCTGTTTCTTCTGTGGTGCTTCGATTTGAGAATGACATGGTTATGGCTCTAGTGTAGTTGTCATCATGGAGATGCGCAAGATGTCTTCCTTTACAGTTATCACATGAATGCCTATTGCAGCAGTCCTTGGTATTATGGCCTGACTTCAGGCAAAGTTTCTATTCCCTCACATATTTCCGTTGTTCCTCCAAAGCTCTCCTTTAGAACTCAGTACAGCGATTAAGATAATGATTACTGTCTTGACAAAACATGGTGGCTTTAAACCTTTCTTTCACACAACGTCTGTCAGAGTTGTGCTCTGATGAGTGAAGAGTGTGAAACAAAGTTATAGAATTGCATGCAATTTCTGCCTCCATTACAGTGACAATGAAAAAGTCCTTGTAGTTAGGAAACTCCTGCCCATCTTTCATGACTTGAGTGGCTTTACGATTCCACTGTGATGCTGCCCAGTCAGGTAGCTTTAAACCAGTTTCTAATTTTCTTCACAAACGTTCAAAATGTCAAGACCTTTAACATAAGGCACGGCTTCCTGACATGAGTGTAAGAAATCAGCAAATGCCCTGAGTCCCTCAGCATCCCTTGGATGGATCTTTGGCCAGTTTGCTTGTTTTCGTCTGAATGCTCTCTGTATGACAAAGATACCATTGATTGAGACGGTTCCATGCATCTTTATATGCCTCTTTATCATTTCTGTTAAATACGCCATCAAGTGTCTCTCGAGCTGAACCTCCTACATATTTTTTCTAATAATGCAATTTGTCAGCTGAATCAATGTCCTTTTTATCCATGAGCAGTGTGAAGGAAGCCTTCCATTCAATGAACTGGCTTGGGTCTCCAGTAAATACAGACATAAAAACAAGAACTACTTCGAAACAATTATCATCATATAGAAACATCATCACAAGTTGACATTGGATCAAACAGCAAGCGTCAGGTCGCCCACAGGAAACAGCAACAACATCCAATAAAATAAAGAGGAAGTGATAAATCCAACAAGAGGTTTGTGTGTGTTCTCAGATGTTGTCGTCCTCTTTCACACACACCAACATCCTGTGGCTCACTCTCAGTGTGTGAGGAGAGTGGCAGAGGTGAAGAGGTTCAGGGAGAACAGGGAGAAGCAGCCTGATGGACAGATTGTGTTTCTGTGTATGAGAGTCATGTCATGTCCATGTTTGCATGCTGAAAGAGGATGTGCTGCTCTGACCCCCCTCCTCCTTTCAGGGTGGAGCCTGCTGGAGTCCGATGGTTGACACCAGGTCTGAGGAAGTGTGAGTGTCTTTTTACTGTCATTCATCAAAACACTGTGACATCACTCATTCACACCTGTGATGTCATCATCACGCTGATGACACATTAATAACTGCAGCTGTGTTGTGTCTTTTTCTCTCCTCCAGATTCCTGTGAGCTCACAGTCGACACAAACACAGTCCACAGATACATCAAACTGTCTGACAACAACAGGAAGATGACAAGTGTGGAGGAGGATCAGTCATATCCTGATCATCCAGAGAGGTTTAAGACCTGGTGTCCTCAGCTGCTGTGTAGAATTGGTCTGACTGGTCGCTGTTACTGGGAGGTCGAGTGGAAAGAAAATGTTTCTATATCAGTGAGTTACAGAAGAATCAGAAGGAAAGGAGACATTGAAGACTGTGTGTTTGGATGTAATGATCAGTCCTGGAGTCTGAGGTGCTTTGATGGTGGTCGCTACTCTGTCTGGCACAATAACAGACAAACACTCCTCTCCTCCTCCTCCTCCTCCTCCTCCTCCTCCTCTGGTAGAGTAGCAGTGTATGTGGACTGTCCTGCTGGCACTCTGTCCTTCTACAGAGTCTCCTCTGGCTCACTGATACTCCTCCACACCTTCAACACCACATTCACTCAACCTCTTTATCCTGGATTTGGGTTGTTCAGGTCCAGTTCTGGTTCCTCAGTGAGTCTGTGTGGTGTTTAGTGTGCAGAGTCTCCTCCTGTCACAGAAACATTGTCAGTGCTGAACAGTTGAGTCTGAGTTCTCTCAGTGTTTTGTGGCTGTTGAAGTCCGGCTGTATTTTCAGGACGTTTGTTGGATTTGAATCTGGTCCGTCAAACTAAACAGCTGTGAGAAAAGTCTTTCTCTGTCTGAGCCGGTTGGCTGAAGATGTTTGGAAGTCTGAGAGCCGGATGAAATACTGAAACACTTTCAGAGATCACAAACTAAACTGTCCTGATGAAGTTTTTAAACAAGTGCTGAAGAGATTTGAGCTCATGTTTGATGCTTCTGAACGTTGATGTTCAGAGCAAAGAGTCCAAAACTTGTACAAATTGTTCTTTTTTGTTTAAATGTGACTTTGTTTGTGAAACGATCGAGCTGAGGAGTTTATAATCAGACTGAAAGATGTCGCACAGCGTCACTGAAATGTTTCTCCTCTGCTGAAGTAGTTGAATATAAAAGTCTACTTGTGTCCTCATCATGTTGTCTGTCAGTGTGGAAACTGTAAATAATTCATATTGTTTTCATGCTATATTAAAGGAACCAGAACACATGAAGTGACATGTAGTGTGTTGATTTGACATGTGGACCTCCAGAACCTCGTCAGATTGTCCCGACACATTTTAGATGCTTCCTGTGGTCGTTAACAATCATTTACAACAGTTTGACGACGTGTTGCAGAGACAGTGAGGTTTATACTGAACCAGTCTGTAAGAGGATGATGTCATTATTCTACAGACGCCACACTGTGACATCACTGTGACATCACTGTGACATCAGGACTTACTGCACAGGGAGAAGTTGAAGTCCTCAGTGTTTCTGTTGTGAACTAAATGAATGTGAACGTTTGAACAAAACACGACATCTGAAGACCAACAAGTAATCGATTACTTTAGAAAGTAACTGTGAGTGAATGTAAACTTGTTCAACAGGAATTCACAGGAAGCAGCTCGACTGACAAACACAGAAGATCAGCTGAAGATTTCATTCAGCGTGTTACTGATCTGAACATGTGACGTGTTACAAAGACACGAAACAGGAACAATACAGGTGACTTCTCTGACACCAGACTCCCTTTAAAAAACACTAGATTTAGTGAATTGTTGAGTTAAAACAATCTTTATAAACATTATGAAACTCTGTCTCTGACAGATTCTGACTCATAGTGTCCTTGTTGTAAATTCAGCATTAAATCTTTCAGCTGAAGTTGTTTGTCTCCTTGTAAAAAGTGTCAGTTTGTGGCAGCATGTCTGTACCAGCCTGTCTGCTTCTGTGTCTAAAGTGCTAAAGTCTTACCTGCCAACATTGATCAGCTGTTTGAACACACTGTTTACACTGATTTCACCATTTACACTCCATTTATGAAAGAAGAAACATGTTATTGATCTGAACATGTCACATGTTACAGAGACACTAAACAGGAACAATATAGGCGACTTCTCTGTCACCAGACTCCCTTAACAAATGTGTCAGTTCAGTGAGTTGTTGAGTTGGAGCCACTTTATAAACTGTGTGAAACTCTGTCTCTGACTCATTCTGCATTATTTGGCCCTTGTTGATAATTCAGCAGCTGTTCTACATGAAGAATGTTTTCCTGTGTGTCCGAGTGATGTTGGTGTTCAGCAGGAGGTGACAGATGTTGACACCGGGTCTGAGCCTCCTCTCGCTCCTTTCATTACAAACCAAGCCGCCATTTCTACTAATTCTCCACTTTGATTGACATCTTCCTTTAATTCATTTCAATACTGATATTCAATACTTCACTTTCTCACAAGATCCCAGAAAAACACACCAATATTTTTCTCCTTGATGCAGTTTTTTCAAATCCTTTTTATATGTCTGTCACTCAGCGCCTGTTCTGTCTGAATGTCTGTACTTTTTGCAAATGTTAAATAAAAATTTCATCGAAAAAAAACCCCAAAACACATTCCAGTGTGTCCTCCTCCTCCTCCTCCTCCTCCTCCTCCAGCTTCTTCTTCGTTGGTTTGGGCAGCTCCTCCTGCTCCATGCTGTCTCTCTGCAGAGCACCAACAGGCCCAACACATATCTGCAGGGGCAGAGCGCCCTCTGGTGGCTGCACACACACACTGCATCTCTGTGTGGAGAGTCACAAACTCCTCTGGTTTCTATCACAGCAGCTAAATCACACAGACAAATATATTGTGTCTACAAGCACAATGTGACTGACAGCTTGACACACCTGCAGCAGGTAGTTCAGTGTGCTGGAGGACTGTCAGGAAGTTCTGACACTGTGAGTTCAGTCCTGGAGTCAGTCTGAGCTCTTCAAATAAAAGAGGCAGAAGCTCAAAGCAGGATGTTCAGGTATACCTACTGAGTCTGTTTTTCATTCAGTTCAGGACGTCCGCAGGTTAAAACTTGTCATGACTTGTTGCATATCGGTGATGTCATCCTGTTCCTTGTGTCCGGATATATAATAGTACAGTTATAGAGTATTATGTCACAATATCACACAAGAACTCATTCCTAACCGGATCAATAGGTATCAAACAAAGATAGAAAAGCGTGAAGTCAACACCATACAAATATAGAGCTATGAAATAAAACTACTTAATATGAAAAGTATGAAAATGTGTTATTTTCAGAAAATCAGTAAATGATGAGCTGAGTTCAGACAGTGAGAGCAGACGGTGGTCAGTCATATACACACTGTACACCTGAACTCTCACATGAATGACAGGTGGAGGACTCTTCCTGTCAGCTCACCTTGTAGCAGCACCAGCAGGTGAAGTCGACCCCCCAGTCGTGCAGCTTCAGCTGGGTGTTTCCTGCAGCGTGGGCGCAGTGGAGCCCCACGTAACAACCCTGACGCACAACAAGGAAAACATTCTGTCTTTATCTGCCTGGTTCAATAAAGTCACTGACTGCAAGTTTAAAGGAGCAGAACATGGAAATGTTCCAGTGCAACAACCTCAATGTTGGACTTTAGTCAAGCAATAAAATTGTGCATTAAATAAGAAAGCAAAAATACATCTTTTAAATGGTTTATTATAGTTTATTTCATAAAAGTCCTGAAAAAAACATCAGATTCACAGTTTTGTATCGTTGCCTTTGATATTCAGGTTTCTGAAGAACTTTCCAGAACCGATTCCATAAAAGACCCGACACAGCAAAGTCTGAGATGTGGACAAAGTGAAAGACTTTTTACAACACTAAGACTTTCATAACGTCAACCAGCAAGCTTTAAGAACGGGTTGAGCACTAGGACCCAGCAGGCATCAGGGCGTGTACACAGAGTGTGAGAGCTCACCTGGGCTCCGCCTCCTGTGATGAAGCTCACCTGAGAGACCATCAGCAGCTGAGGACGGACAGTGTTTCCTCTCACCTGCTGCTGTCAGTCCTTTAAAGGTAAGATATGATTTAACTTTACAATAACATTCAGCTAACCAGCTAACATTCAGCTAACCAGCTAACATTCAGCTAACCAGCTAACATTCAGCTAACCAGCTAACATTGTGAGCAGAGTGAAGGATCAACAGTGTTGACGTCCTGTCAAAGACGTCTCTGTGTGTCCGTCCTGTCTCCTAACAGCACTCTGTAGCTCAGAGGTGACAGTCTGACAGCCTGGAGCTTCAGCTGGAGATGGAAAAGCAGCCAGTTCACTACTGAGGCTAATAAGTCAACAACATAAACTCACTAAATGTCAAGAATGGAAATATTTTGACTCCTATTTTCATTAAACAGAAAAATCCAACCGTCTGAACTGAAGTTTGTGTCTCTGACTGAACTGAGATCAGTTTAATCTGCTCGTTAACTCGTCGTCCTCATTCAAACTGGACCTGAAGTGAATCACAGTCACAAACACTAACATGTAACTTTACTGTGTTTGACGAGATTCTAGTCAAAAACTCACAAAGTAAAAGTCACTAAAGCTGCTTTGTTGAACCAAAGTAACAACAACTGAACATTTATTTGACCTTCAGACTCTCATTAAATTCACAAGTCATCAGATTTCACTGATATGATTCATACGATGTGATTAATGTGTAACTCTAACAGCCTCTTCGGGCGGTGCCGGTCCAAAGTCTCATTCACTGTTGTGATGGACGAGATCTGCGAGGTCCCTATTGTTTTTAGAATGATGATGTTTTCATGCTAAATGATCTAATTTTTCACTGCCTGAACGTACCCCAAACCTCACTAAACTTGGAATATATGTCACGCCCGCTGAAAAATGTCATAGTCTATTGTCGTTGTGAATTTCCACCACTAGGTGGTTCTATATTCAAGCAAAGTGCGTTTTGGCTTATAACTCCCATATACTTTATGGCACATTCAAAAACCTTATATCCACTCATTCACTTGATTGTGCTGAATCTCATGATATAGGACACGCCCACTTCTGTCTACCGGGTTTGGTTTTTTTCCGCAAATTAGGCAAACCTTCGCAAACCTTCGCAAACCTACTTTTTCGAACTCCTCCCAAGCGGTTTCAGGGAAATCAGGGGATTTTTCACCTGTAGTCCATTTTGTATTTACGTAGATTGCAGGGAGTTCTTCTGACATCAGCGTACATTATTTAATATCAGCACGAGCCACCAAATTATAAAGGAACAACTTTCTCATTCCTCTATCTGGACAAAACTTCACTTGTTTCATAAGAGTCCAGCCCTGAACATGTAGGCCAATACACAGTCACAGTGCCACATGTTGGGCACAGGAAATGACATTCAACCCCTTCCTGCACTGTTTGAAACACAAACATTTAAGAGATGTGTACGCAATAATCGGGCAATGGGGCCGGGTACGCAGCATGCCCTGACACACGAAGACTTTTCATGAAAATCAAGTGAAGAAACAATTGTGTTGTTTTATTGTGCCAACAAACCAAGATGACCTGTTTGCTTCAGATGAAGGTTGGTTAACTTGTCGTCCTTTAATCTCATCAGGAACATCTGGCCACCAAAAGAGGAAAAATCACCATGACAGTGAGCAGTAAACATTAGTTCATGTTCCAGCCTGCAGCTTCTCTCTTCAGGAACTTCAGCTCCTGATCTGTCTGTCTCCAGATGAATGATTTGTGTTTCCTCTCCAGATGAAAGTGTGTGTGAGATGAGCAGCATGAATCAGTGTGAGGACAGAGAGGAGGGAGGCCCTCCCTCTAAAACCCCTGGACCTGGGCCTGAACCTGGACCTGAGCCCAGCTGTGTGTCCATCAAGAGTCTCATTAATTTTTTTGAAGTACAACTACCTCCTGCTGTAAAGAGGTGAGCTGTTAATAACATATGTGACTGATTCATGTTTTAACTGTGGAGAAAGATGTTTTCTGAAACCTGATGTTTATTTTCAGCTTCGTTCTTCTTCACTTGAATTTATCTTCTCACTTTAGAAAGCTGCCCAATAGAACCAGTCTTCAACTCTTCATTTCACTTTATTGAATTAGTTTGGTCCAATATTCTCTGAAGGTTTATTCCTGATGTTTTCCACTATTTTATGGACAGAAGCTTCTGTGTCTGAAGACTAGAAAGTGAATTAACATCTCTGGTGGTCTTCTTCTCTGTCCAACAGGAGACCAGCCTCTACTGGACCTGGACCTGAACCTGGACCTGGACCTGGAACAGGACCTGGACCAGGACCTGAGCCCAGCTGTGTTTCCTTCAAGAGTGACTGGTCAAAGGATGATGTCATGAATTTCAAACCAGAACCTTCCTCAGACAGACAGTAAGTTGTTGTCCTGTTGCTCTCTGTTGATGTCTGTCCTCATTAAATCCAGTCTGACCAGTTGTCCTGATGGTCTTCATGTTCTCAGAGTGATGATGGAGGTCAGAGCAGGATTAGTATTAAAGGACAGGTTCACATTTCTTCATGTCCGTCCCTCAACAACTCTGACAGGACAGAGTTCCTCCTGTGGACAAACAGCAGTGACTCACCTCCTGCTGAAATCTGACCTGCTGCTGAGAAGAGGAAGGGCTGTGTGTTATATCTGACGTTACAAGGGCCCGAAGCATCCGGACCTCATGGGGGCGGTACCAAAACCCATATGAAGAGTAAAAAAACTCAGCCAATTAGATAGAAAAACTATAAAAACAAATAACTTATTTTCTGATCTCTAAATTTAACTCAAACACTTGAGACAAAGATATGAACTGAAGGCAGAATATTTTACTGTTTTACAATATTTATTAGATATGCAAGAAATGATAAAGTGTTACAAATACGTCTGAGGTTACGTGAAGCACTTTGAAACTCAGACGTTCAGTATTTCATCTAATGTCTACATGAATATAGCTTGTATTTACAAATGATGAATTCATTATTATCTTCATATTCAGGCTGTTGTGTCGTTAATCACACAAAAGCAAAAGACAAAAAAGTCAATAAAGACTTTCAGGTCACAAATCAGACAAATTAAATATCAAAATAAAGTCTGTATGAAAAACAAACCAGTAATTTAGTTTTTTGTTGTCAGATTCAAATTTATTGCAGAAATAATATGAACTAAAAAACGTAATTAATAATTTTTTCATTCTCCAATGTTGGAATCTCAATTGAATACGAGTTTATTGAGACTCTTCACCAGTTTGGACTGGACAGTTAGCATCCAGCTAGCTTGTGTTAGCATCCAGCTAGCTTGTGTTAGCCTCCAGCTAGCTTGTGTTAGCTGTGCGTTGCTGTCCACAGTATTAAATGGGTCAATAAGAGCTGTAGGGATTAAACCAGACAAGCTGCTGAACCAACCCAGTAAACTGACTGACTGTTGATTCACAGTGGGATCAGCAGTACGACCAACACTGTGATGTCAGAGGAAACATCTGATTCAATGATGTCATCAACACGTGAACTCAAAGGACCTTCAGCTTGTGTTTGTCTCTGAGTGGACAGACACAATGTGACTGATTCTTCATGATTCCTCCACAGAGTCGACCAGGAGAGCTCAGAGGTTCCCAGAGGTCCGTCTGTCCAGCAGCATCAGACACACCTGGACTCCATATTTATGGTCTGTACATGAACAACAACTACTTTTACATCCAGTCTGTTCACAATAATCTCCATGCTGCACTTTACAGACCAGTGGTGAATCTGTCCAACATGGATCTGATGTTAAATGTTGTCATTCACATAATATTCTGTTTCAGCTGCTGGAGGAGAACATTGTCACTTTTGTGAAGAACGAGCTGAAGAAGGTCCAGAAGGTTCTGAGTTCAGATTACCCAGAATGCTCAGAGAGTCAGAGGGAGGATGAGGAGGTGTTGGATGGTGAGGATGAAGAGCAGAGGAGGAGCAGCAGAGAGGCATTTCTGAAGATCACACTTCACTTCCTGAGGAGAATGAAGCAGGAGGAGCTGGCTGACTGTCTGCAGAGCAGTAAGAGGATTTCTCTAAACATTTAACATGATGGATCAATGAGACGTTTACTGAAGTCTGATGATGATGAATCTGTTTATATATACAATCTTGAGTGGAAATTGTCATATTTTCTTTTTAAATAAGTTAATGATCTTTTTTGTTGTGTCTTCATTTAGAACATCTTGCTGCAGTTTGTCAGCGTGAACTTAAATCTAACCTTCAGAAGAAGTTCCAGTGTGTGTTTGAGGGGATCGCTAAAGCAGGAAACCCAACCCTTCTGAATCAGATCTACACAGAGCTCTACATCACAGAGGGAGGGACTGCAGAGGTCAATGATGAACATGAGGTCAGACAGATTGAAACAGCATCCAGGAAACCACACAGACCAGAAACAACAGTCAGACAAGAAGACATCTTTAAAGTCTCACCTGGAAGAGACGAACCAATCAGAACAGTGATGACAAAGGGAGTGGCTGGCATCGGGAAAACAGTCTTAACACAGAAGTTCACTCTGGACTGGGCTGAAGACAAAGCCAACCAGGACATACAGTTCACATTTCCATTCACTTTCAGAGAGCTGAATGTGCTGAAAGAGAAAAAGTTCAGCTTGATGGAACTTGTTCATCACTTCTTCATTGAAACCAAAGAAATCTGCAGCTTTGAAGAGTTCCAGGTTGTGTTCATCTTTGATGGTCTGGATGAGTGTCGACTTCCTCTGGACTTCCACAACACTGAGATCCTGACTGATGTTAGAGAGTCCACCTCAGTGGATGTGCTGCTGACAAACCTCATCAGGGGGAAACTGCTTCCCTCTGCTCACCTCTGGATAACCACACGACCTGCAGCAGCCAGTCAGATCCCTCCTGGGTGTGTTGACATGGTGACAGAGGTCAGAGGGTTCACTGACCCACAGAAGGAGGAGTACTTCAGGAAGAGATTCAGAGATGAGGAGCAGGCCAGCAGAATCATCTCCCACATCAAGACATCACGAAGCCTCCACATCATGTGCCACATCCCAGTCTTCTGCTGGATCACTGCTACAGTTCTGGAGGATGTGTTGAAGACCAGAGAGGGAGGAGAGCTGCCCAAGACCCTGACTGAGATGTACATCCACTTCCTGGTGGTTCAGGCCAAAGTGAAGAAGGTCAAGTATGATGGAGGAGCTGAGACAGATCCACACTGGACTCCAGAGAGCAGGAAGATGATTGAGTCTCTGGGAAAACTGGCTTTTGATCAGCTGCAGAAAGGAAACCTGATCTTCTATGAATCAGACCTGACAGAATGTGGCATCGATATCACAGCAGCCTCAGTGTACTCAGGAGTGTTCACACAGATCTTTAAAGAGGAGAGAGGACTGTACCAGGACAAGGTGTTCTGCTTCATCCATCTGAGTGTTCAGGAGTTTCTGGCTGCTCTTCATGTCCATCTGACATTCATCAACTCTGGAGTCAATCTGCTGGTAGAGGAAAAAAAAACAGACCGCCAATCTGCAGAGAAACGTCTCTACCAGAGTGCTGTGGACGAGGCCTTACAGAGTCCGAATGGACACCTGGACTTGTTCCTTCGCTTCCTCCTGGGTCTTTCACTGCAGGCCAATCAGACTCTCCTCCGAGGTCTGCAGACACGGACAGGAAGTATCTCACAGACCAATCAGGAAACAGTCGAGTACCTGAAGAAGAAGATCAGTGAGAATCTGTCTCCAGAGAGAAGCATCAATCTGTTCCACTGTCTGAATGAACTGAATGATCGTTCTCTAGTGGAGGAGATCCAACAGTACCTGAGATCAGGACGTCTCTCCACAGATAAACTGTCTCCTGCTCAGTGGTCAGCTCTGGTCTTCATCTTACTGTCATCAGAAAAAGATCTGGACGTGTTTGACCTGAAGAAATACTCTGCTTCAGAGGAGGCTCTTCTGAGGCTGCTACCAGTGGTCAAAGCTTCCAACAAAGCTCTGTAAGTGTGGATAAGTTTTTTTTTCAGAATGCATTAAATGTGCTGTTATTGACCCAAATAGAAATAATTTTCTTAATTATTCTTTATCCAGACTGAGTGGCTGCAACCTCTCAGAGAGAAGCTGTGAAGCTCTGTCCTCAGTTCTCAGCTCCCAGTCCTCTAGTCTGAGAGAGCTGGACCTGAGTAACAACAACCTGCAGGATTCAGGAGTGAAGCGACTTTCTGCTGAACTGAAGAGTCCACACTGTGTCCTTGAAACTCTCAGGTCAGGATTCATTATTTTATTCATGTAACTGCACAATTGGAGCAGGTCTAAACCAGACAGGATAAACAAATAAATGAAAAAATATATCTCATATGTCAGAAGATCACCAAAATAATTACATCTCATCTTGATGGAAGCATGAATGCATTTTATATAAAATGTGGGTCCGTCAGTCTATTCTGCACTTTGGTCCCGATTTACTAATCTCAACAACTACTGGATGGATTGTCATGAGGTTTGGTTCAGACATTCATGCTCCCCTCAGGATGAACTGTAAATACTTTCGTGATCCTCTGACTTTAATTCTAGCTCCATCATCAGTTCATCTTTTAATCTGTAAAATATGTCAGTTCATGTACAAATATTTGCAAAACTAATGGCATTTCCATGAGCTTCAGTTATACTCTCTGTTTAGTGCTGATTAATTGATTTGTGAAAAATAAGAAGATGAATATAATAAACATAAACCCTTGAACACAGATGTGTACTGAGTCATCAGGACCCTCAGCTGATGTGTGTTGTTTTGTGTGTCTGCAGGCTGTCAGGCTGTCTGATCACAGAGGAAGGCTGTACTTCTCTGGCCTCAGCTCTGGACTCCAACCCCTCCCATCTGAGAGAGCTGGACCTGAGTAACAACAACCTGCAGGATTCAGGACTGAAGCGACTTTCTGCTGAACTGACGAGTCCACACTGTGTCCTTGAAACTCTCAGGTCAGGATTCATTATTTTATTTCATTATTTCTTGTAACTGTACAATTGGAGCAGGTCTAAACCAGACAGGGTAAAAAAATAAATAAAAAAATACATCTCATATCAGAAGATCACCAAAATAATTACATCGCATCCTGATGGAAGCATGAATGCATTTCATATAAAATGTGGGTCCGTCAGTCTATTCTGCACTTTGGTCCCGATGTACTAATCTCAACAACCACTGGATGGATTGTCATGAGGTTTGGTTCAGACATTCATGCTCCCCTCAGGATGAACTGTAAATACTTTCGTGATCCTCTGACTTTTCTTCTAGCTTCATCATCAGTTCATTCTTTTCTTTTTAATCTGTACAATATGTCAGTTCATGAACAAATATCTGCAAAACTAATGGCATTTCCATCAGGTTTAGTTATACTCTGTGTTTAGTGCTGATTTATTTATGAGTGAAAAATAAGATGATGAATATAATAAACATTAAACCCTTGAACACAGATATGCACTCAGCTGATGTGTGTTGTGTGTTGTTTTGTGTGTGTGCAGGCTGTCAGGCTGTCTGATCACAGAGGAAGGCTGTACTTCTCTGGCCTCAGCTCTGGACTCCAACCCCTCCCATCTGAGAGAGCTGGACCTGAGTAACAACAACCTGCAGGATTCAGGAGTGAAGCGACTTTCTGCTGAACTGAAGAGTCCACACTGTGTCCTTGAAACTCTCAGGTCAGGATTCATTATTTTATTTCATTCTTTCATGTACCTTTAAAACTGGAGCAGGTGTGTGTTTATATACATATATATATATATATATATATATATATATATATATATATATATATATATATATATATATATATATATACACTATCATGCCATTTCTTCCAAAATACTGATGTCTTTCCAATTCTAATCATAGTGTTATGCCATAGGCAGGAATAGGATTGCTTACAGTGTGACAGATTAAACATCTTATGCATTTTAGTCCAAATCTCTTTGGAGTGTGACATGATAGGATTGGATAAGTCAAGTGAAGGCTTAGACCGTCTATCTATAGGCGAAAATGGAGATGCCAACTTATTTTCAATAGCAACCCAATCTAATTTATTATCTTTAATCCAGTGTTTGGCTATTTTGGCCATCTTGAAGGCAATATAATATAATCTTAGGTCCGGCAATCCAAGTCCTCCTTTAGCTCTAGGTGCGCACATGTTACTGAGCTTAATTCTGGGTCTTTTTCCCTCCCATAATAAGTCTTTAATTGTTGTATCATATTGTTTAAAGAAGTGAGGAGATATAGTAACTGGTACCATCATAAGTATATAGTTGAGTTGTGGTGAAATCACCATTTTTATGACATTAACCTTTCCCCATAATGTAAGCCTAATTTTCCCCCATTTATCCAAATTGTTTTTTATTTTTTGTAGTATTGGTTCAAGGTTAAATGCTGGTATTTCTTTGACATCCTTGCTTAGTTTTATTCCCAAATATTTCATCCCATTTGATACCCATTTAATCCCAAAAATTGTCACTGAGTTTGAGTGGCATAATGCCGAGCTAGGCATAGCCTCTGACTTTGTCCATTTAATCTTGTATCCTGATAATATGGAATATGATTTTATTATATCAATTAAGTGGGGTATTGAATTCAGTGGGTCTTTTACCAGCATCAAAATATCATCCACATACAATAGTCATTTATGCTCCTTCCCACCCAAATCCATCCCCTTAATATTTCCATTCCCTCTTACAGCAATAGCCAGAGGTTCCAACATGATATTAAACAATAATGGGGATAAAGGACAGCCCTGGCGGGTTCCTCTAGTGAGGTTGAATAGGGGTGATATTAAACCGTTCGTTATCACTGCTGCCTTCGGGCTTTTATATAGTATTTTTATCCAGCTAATAAATGTTTGTCCAAATCCAAAATGTGATAGGGCCGCAAACAAGAATTCCCACCGAGCCCGGTCGAATGCCATCTCAGCGTCAAGTGAGAGAGCAAGTACCGAATCTGTTCCTATCCTGTTGGACCATATCAAGTGTAAAAGTCTTCTCATATTGTCGGCGGACAACCTATTTTTCATAAATCTCACTTAATCAGGGTGTATGATGCTTGGTAATGCACCTTCCAGACGTAAGGCCAAAATCTTGGTTAGAATTTTGCAATCCACGTTAATTAAGCTCAGCAGTCTATAATTTGCAGGGTCTGCTGTATCCCTGTCTTTTTTTAGGTATAACAGATATCAAGGCCTCATAGAATGTTGGAGGGAGAGTTCCTAATGTGAAAGCTTTGTTAAATACGTCTTTTAATATTGGTGCCAGGATATCTATATATTGCTTATAATACTCTGCTGGAAAACCATCCACGCCAAGCGACTTCCCTGTTTTCATGCAAGAAACAGCCCTCCTGATTTCATTCTCTGTTATCGGGCTGTCCAGCCACTCAATTTGTTCGGTTGACAGTTTAGGCATATCGATGTTTATAAAGAAGTCCGTCAATTCATCCTGTTGAGGGTTAATGTCTGATGTGTATAATCCTTTATAGAACTGTTGTAGAACCTCATTTAATTCCTTTGTTGAAGACACTGATTCATCGCCTTTTTTAATTGCAGGAATCACATTCTGAAAATCTTGCTGCTTTAATTGTCTAGCCAGTAGCTTGCCTGATTGCTCTCCTCCTTCATAAAATGTTGTCCCAAGCTTAAATAAAGCATATTCTACTTTTTTATCATAAATATCCTGCAAATGGAACTTAAGCTTACATACCTGTTGATAAAGTTTATCCGAAAAATGCTTTGTTAATTCCATTTCCTGGTTTTTGATCGCTCTTTCCAACTCCGTTATCTTTTCCATATTCTCTTTTTTCTTTTTAGATGAATGTGCTATAATTTTCCCTCTAATATAGGCCTTAGATGCCTCCCATTCTATTGCTTTGGTGTCAGTACTGCCAGCATTAATTTCAAAGAAAGATTAAATATCCTCCTTTAACAGCAGATTAAAATTCTCATCTTTTATCAACAAAGTATTCATTCTCCATCTACCTTTTTTCTCTACATCAGTATTTATATCAATGCCGAGCTCTACTGGAGCATGGTCCGAGAGAGCCATTGCATTTATTTTACACGTCACAACTTGTTTTATAATGGTTTTCGAAATCAAAAACATGTCGATCCTAGAGTAAGATTTTTGGCAGTGTGAAAAGAAAGTGTATTCCCATCCAGTGGGATTCACCAAATTCGACCAGCCCTACATCCTTGTTTATCATGTGCATTGCGGCCCTATCCTTAGGCATCAGAGGGCCCCTACATTTGCTTCTATCTAGGCAGGGATCTAAAACTTGGTTAAAGTCACCTGCCAAGATTATCTGACCTTCCATTTCTCCCAGCGTCTTATTCAGATCATGAAAGAAGTGTGGGTTACCTTTATTTGGTGCATAAATATTGCACAATTTTGTCCTGGAATCGTTGATCATTGCTTGAATACATACCATTCTGCCTTCTTTATCCTTCACTGAACATGTTACCTAGCCATATTTTGCATATGAATAGCAGATTATGCCTGTTAGGACTAATTTTAGATCAATATTAGTTATGTCCCCCACTAGCACCTCTTGTAATTGCCGTGTCTCGTTTGTGTGATTTGCACACTCATCCGCCACCACCAAATATAGCTTAATACACAGCTTAACACTTCTGAAGAAGAAAACACATCAAGGAAACAACAAGGAAAAAAATCTTAACTCAGAGAAAGCCCACAAAACTCTTGGGGCCTCTGGTTTTCCTCCAGCCTTATAAAACGAATAGCAAAACAACAAACAAAAAACAAAATGCTTAATGCTTAGGTCCATGGCGTAACGTACACCCAGCCAGAAGAATCTCCCTCTCTGGCTTGTTGCTCAGACAGCACAAAATCAAACTCACACCCATCCATCCATCTTCTACCGCTTATCCGTTACCGGGTCGCGGGGGCAGCTGTCTGAGCAGGGACACCCAGACTTCCCTCACCCCGGACACTTCCTCCAGCTCTTCTGGGAGGATCCCAAGGCGTTCCCAGGCCAGCTGGGCGACATAGTCGCTCCAGCGTGTCCTGGGTCTTCCCCGGGGTCTCCTCCCAGTGGGACATGCCAGGAACACCTCCCGTGGAAGGCGTCCCGGGGGCATCCGAAACAGATGCCCGAGCCACCTCAACTGGCTCCTCTCGATGTGGAGGAGCAGCGGCTCTACTCCGAGCTCCTCCCGGGTGACAGAGCTCCTCACCCTATCTCTAAGGGAGCGCCCCGCCACCCTGCGGAGGAAACTCATTTCAGCCGCTTGTATCCGGGATCTTATTCTTTCGGTCATGACCCAAAGTTCATGACCATAGGTGAGGGTAGGAACGTAGATTGACCGGTAAATCGAGAGCTTCGCCTTTCGACTCAGCTCTCTCTTCACCACGACAGACCGGTATAACGACCGCATTACTGCGGCCGCCGCACCGATCCGCCCGTCAATCTCACGCTCCATCCTTCCCTCACTCGTGAACAAGACCCCAAGATACTTAAACTCCTCCACCTGAGGCAGTAACTCTCCCCCAACCCGGAGGGGACAAGCCACCTTTTTCCGGTCAAGAACCATGGCCTCAGATTTGGAGGTGCTGATTCTCATCCCAGCCGCTTCACACTCGGCTGCAAACCGCCCCAGGACATGCTGGAGGTCCCGGCTCCAAGGAGCCAACAAGACCACATCATCCGCAAAAAGCAGAGATGAAATCCTGTGGCTCCCGAACCAGATCCCTTCCGGCCCGTGACTGCGCCTAGAAATTCTGTCCATGAAAGTAATGAACAGAACCGGTGACAAAGGGCAGCCCTGCCGGAGTCCAACATGTACCGGGAACAGGTCTGACTTACTGCCGGCAATGCGAACCAAGCTCCTGCTCCGCTCGTACAGGGACCGTACGGCCCTTAACAGGGGGCCTCCGACCCCGTACTCCCGGAGTACCTCCCACAGGATGCCACGAGGGACACGGTCGAATGCCTTCTCCAAGTCCACAAAACACATGTGGACTGGTTGGGCAAACTCCCATGAACCCTCGAGCACCCTGCGGAGGGTATGGAGCTGGTCCAGTGTTCCGCGGCCCGGACGAAAACCGCATTTTTCTCCTGGATCTGAGGTTCGACTATCGGCCGAATTCTCCTCTCCAGTACCCTGGAATAGACTTTCCCAGGGAGGCTGAGGAGTGTGATCCCCCGATAGTTGGAGCACACCCTCCGGTCCCCCTTTTTAAATAGGGGGACCACCACCCCGGTCTGCCAGTCCAGAGGCACTGTCCCCGACTGCCATGCAATGCTGCAGAGACGTGTCAGCCAAGACAGCCCTACAACATCCAGAGACTTGAGGTACTCAGGGCGGATCTCATCCACCCCCACTGCTTTGCCACCGAGGAGCTTCCCAACTACCTCAGTGACTTCGGCTTGGGTGATGAAAGAGTCAACCTCCGAGTCCCCAGCCTCTGCTTCCTCTATGGAAGGCATGTCAGCGGGATTGAGGAGATCCTCGAAGTATTCCTTCCACCGCCCGACAATATCCCCAGTCGAGGTCAACAGCTCACACTCACACCCACCTCTTTAAAACACTGTCCACTCTTAAATCTATTTTTCTTTGTATTATCCAAGTCACTATTTGCTATACAGCACTTCTCTTAACAGGCATTGCCTTTCAGCTCACCCCTCTGTATTGGAGTTAATCCTGTTGAACTTTTGGTTCTTCCCCTTCCACGTGAATCGCAGGGACGCTGGATGAGCCAGCGTGTATCTCATGTTGAGCCGCTGCAGTGCTCTCTTCACGGTTGTGAAAGTTTTTCTTTTCTCAGCGAGCTCCTGCGTCATATCTGGAAACAATGAAAGTCGGATGCCTTCCCATTCGATTCCGCGCCTCTCTCTGGCCGCTTTCACTACTTTATCCCTTGCAGACTGTCGAAGGAATCTAATTAGCACCGGTCTGGGCGGCTGGCCGTCATTAGGCACAGGCCGTTCGTCCCATAGGTTTCTTTCAGCCCCACCAGTTGCACATTATTTCTCTTACTGTGATTTTCAAGCATCTGCAAGCGGTTCCACATAGCATCCATCCTTTTTTCATCGCAGTCCCTGTTATTTATGAGCCCCTCAGTTGCGTCCTCCAGGTGGTGGATACGGCCCTCTGCTTCTTCCAACTTTTCCTGAATCCCATTCACATATCTTTAACTCAGAGGTTGTATGTTTGATAGTTAATATATCTGCTGCCACCCCCTGCAGCGTGGTACTCATTTTTGGTGATCTCAGCAAATAGGTTATCCATATCCACAGTGTTATGGTCACCCTCACCTCCTGGTGGGGAACCACGAGTTTCAGTGTCTTTGTCCGGAGATGGGCTGCCTCTAGTCGACATGCGACTTACCAATATTACCAAAAAGTGTGCAGTATTATGTAAAAAATATAGGTAAATAGTCGTGGGTGAGCAGAGCTCTTTTACTGTGCCGCCATCTTGCTCGGCGTACCCACGTGACATGATGATGAATATGATAAACATTAAACCCTTAAACACAGATGTGCACTGAATCATCAGGACCCTCAGCTGATCTGCGATGTGTGTTGTTTTGTGTGTCTGCAGGCTGTCAGGCTGTCTGATCACAGAGGAAGGCTGTACTTCTCTGGCCTCAGCTCTGGACTCCAACCCCTCCCATCTGAGAGAGCTGGACCTGAGCTACAATCATCCAGGAGACTCAGGAGTGAAGCAGCTGTCTGCTCGACTGGAGGATCCAGGCTGGAGACTGGACACTCTCAGGTATGACGAGTCCTGCTGCAGCCACAGACAGCAACCGCTCATCCAAACTACTCCACACTCCACATAGACTGGTTATCAAAACCTTAACATTATATTTCAACCACGTCACTGCTTGTTATGATATTAAAAGTAACAAAAGAAGTTTTGTGTCAGATGTCTGATCAGAAAATCCTGAACTTCAAATTCAAAAGTTTAAAAGATTAAACTAATTAAAACTAACCTGAAATAAAAAAAACAAACTGAAAAACTAAATTAAAATAAAAACTAATGAAAATTTTAAAGCTATAATAACCCTGACACACACACACACACACACACACACACACACACACACACACACACACTCCATTCATCAATATTGTTTGAGCTGCTGTGTGAAAGGCAGTAAATGCAGATATTTTTAAAAGTAATTCTGGTGAACTGCTGAGTCTAGATCATGTTTGAGCATCTCTCTATCCCTTTCTACAGATTAGGATGTTCCTCTATCTTGTAAAAAATGTACATAGTTCGTTTGATCTTCTTCTCCCTCCCTTTACTGTTTTTATTTCAAATATATTTGTCCCTGTAGTGACACTATCAACCTTTTGGTTTAAAATAATCTGCCCCTCACTGCAACATCCTGTGGCTCACTCTCAGTGTGTGAGGAGAGTGGCAGAGGTGAAGAGGTTCAGGGAGAACAGGGAGAAGCAGCCTGATGGACAGATTGTGTTTCTGTGTATGAGAGTCATGTCATGTCCATGTTTGCATGCTGAAAGAGGATGTGCTGCTCTGACCCCCCTCCTCCTTTCAGGGTGGAGCCTGCTGGAGATCGATGGTTGACACCAGGTCTGAGGAAGTGTGAGTGTCTTTTTACTTTAATTCATCAAAACACCGTGACATCACTCATTCACATCTGTGATGTCATCATCACACTGGTGACACATTAATAACTGCAGCTGTTTTGTGTCTTTTTCTCTCCATCAGATTCCTGTGAGCTCACAGTCGACACAAACACAGTCAACAATTACATCAAACTGTCTAACAACAACAGGAAGATGACACATGTGGAGGAGGATCAGTCATATCCTGATCATCCAGAGAGGTTTGAGTTCAGGTGTCATCAGCTGCTGTGTAGAACTGGTCTGACTGGTCGCTGTTACTGGGAGGTCGAGTGGAGAGGAAGTGTTGAGATATCAGTGAGTTACAGAAGAATCAGAAAGAGAGGAGGCAGTAAAGGCTGTGTGTTTGGATGGAATGATCAGTCCTGGAGTCTGATCTGTTCTGATAATAGTAGTTACTCTGTCTGGCACAATAATAGAAGGACAGTCCTCTCCTCCTCCTCCTCCTTCTCCTCCTCCTCCTCCTCCTTATTCTTCCCCTCCTCCTCCTCCTCTGGTAGAGTAGCAGTGTATGTGGACTGTCCTGCTGGCACTCTGTCCTTCTACAGAGTCTCTGACTCACTGATCCACCTCCACACCTTCAACACCACATTCACTGAACCTCTTTATCCTGGATTTGGGTTCTCGTCCAGTTCTGGTTCCTCTTCAGTGAGTCTGTGTGGTGTTTAGTGTGCAGAGTCTCCTCCTGTCACAGAAACATTGTCAGTGCTGAACAGTTGAGTCTGTACAGGATCACAGTCACATCAATCTTTCAGCTTCTTGTAATAAATTCATAATCAACTTTGTACAAAATTTGATTCAAACTGATTGAAAAGATTCTTCATTTACATTTGAAACTTCTTCCATTAAATTGTGGAAATTGCGTTGACTTGTACTTTCTATCATGTGTTGTTTTGAATTCTGGCTCTTGTTCCAATAAAATCCACAACTATTAGTGAAATGTAAGAAACAGAAAACATCGACTCGTCTGCAGCTTTAATTGTAAAGAATCATTGTGAACAAAGTTGTCAATGGACAGTAAAATCTGATCAAATGTACTCGACACTCCACCTGAAACACTCTGACTTGTTTCATGTGTTTCTAATGATGAAACTAAAAGTTTGATGGTGTTGGTTAACACATGTAATTATGTCCGTAGTGACAGAGTCATAAACTGCACAACATCTCTTCATTTCTGTCTGATTATTATATGAGAAGAAAACACATTTGAATGACAATCACTGTGTTTCTCTCAGTGTTTTGTGGCTGTTGAAGTCCGGCTGTATTTTCAGGACGTTTGCTGGATTTGAATCTGGTCCGTCAAACTAAACAGCTGTGAGAAAAGTCTTTCTCTGTCTGAGCCGGATGGCTGAAGATGTTTGGAAGTCAGAGAGCCGGATCAAATACTGAAACACTTTCAGAGATCACAAACTAAACTGTCCTGATGAAGTTTTTAAACAAGCGCTGAAGAGATTTGAGCTCATGTTTGATGCTTCTGAACGTTGATGTTCAGAGCAAAGAGTCCAAAACTTGTACAAATTGTTCCTTTTTGTTTAAATGTGACTTTGTTCGTGAAACGATCAGCTGACGAGTTTATAATCAGACTGAAAGATGTCGCACAGCGTCACTGAAATGTTTCTCCTCTGCTGAAGTAGTTGAATATAAAAGTCTACTTGTGTCCTCATCATGTTGTCTGTCAGTGTGGAAACTGTAAATAATTCATATTGTTTTCATGCTATATTAAAGGAACCAGAACACATGAAGTGACATGTAGTGTGTTGATTTGACATGTGGACCTCCAGAACCTCGTCAGATTGTCCCGACACATTTTAGATGCTTCCTGTGGTCGTTAACAATCATTTACAACAGTTTGACGACGTGTTGCAGAGACAGTGAGGTTTATACTGAACCAGTCTGTAAGAGGATGATGTCATTATTCTACAGACGCCACACTGTGACATCACTGTGACATCACTGTGACATCAGGACTTACTGCACAGTGAGAAGTTAAAGTCCTCAGTGTTTCTGTTGTGAACTAAATGAATGTGAACATTTGAACACTCAGACAAAACACGACATCTGAAGACCAACAAGTAATCGATTACTTTAGAAAGTAACTGTGAGTGAATGTAAACTTGTTGAACAGGAATTCACAGGAAGCAGCTCGACTGACAAACACAGAAGATCAGCTGAAGATTTCATTTAGCGTGTTATTGATCTGAACATGTGACGAGTTACAAAGACACTAAACAGGAACAATATAGGCGACTTCTGTCACCAGACTCCCTTTAAAAAACACTAGATTTAGTGAGTTGTTGAGTTAAATCAAACTTTATAAACATTATGAAACTTTGTCTCTGACAGATTCTAACTCATTGTGTCTTTGTTGTAAATTCAGCATTAAATCAGAAGCTGTTTGTTGTTTGTTTCCTTGTAAAAAGTGTCAGTTTGTGGCAGCATGTCTGTACCAGCCTGTCTGCTTCTGTGTCTAAAGTGCTAAAGTCTTACCTGCCAACACTGATCAGCTGTTTGAACACACTGTTTACACTGATTTCACCATTTACACTCCATTTATGAAAGAAGAAACGTGTTATTGATATGAACATGTCACATGTTACAAAGACACTAAACAGGAACAATATAGGCGACTTCTCTGTCACCAGACTCCCTTAACAAATGTGTCAGTTTAGCACAGTGTTGCCAGGTGAACGATAATTATCTTATTTGTACGATAATTTTGCCCTCTGTACGATGTACGATCAATAATCCCAAAAAATGGCCAAATATACGATAATTTGACCATTCCGTGAATGTGTGGTTGTCTGTCGGAGTTTTTTTGTGAACCCTGAAGGCATCTGTTTCCATGTGACAAGTTTCCAGCCAATCGTGCTTCTCTAAATGTGCGCTACGAGTGACGTCATGCGTTTGCCTCAGAACAACGGTCATGATTGGCTGAATAGTCCGCTGGTCCCGCCCCCCATGAGCGAGGGAAAGAAGAAAAACAAAGAAGAGAAGAAGAAGCAGAGCCGGTCTGGAAGAAGCGCGGAAAAGAAACTGAGAGAACCTGGAGAAGGAGGAGGAGGAGGAGAGGCTGAGAAGACGGCGGGGCAGAGTCGAAGTGAGCAGCATCGCCTACAAACTATAGAAAAGAGCGGGAGAGCCAGTTCGCCGGCTGGTTGAGACCTGTTGCAGGCTCGGAAAGCAAAGCTGTCTGCCGGTGCTGAAGACAGAGCTGGTGGCCCAATGAACTGTATTAAATAACACAGAGAGTGTGAAGATGGCAGGTGGATGTGCCGGTTTGAAGCCAACAACCACAATGCTGCGGTCCATGACAACATGAGATGTAAACAGTAAGAGGACTGCCCCCACCCAGCAGGGTGCAGCAGACTCAGACAGGGACTCACAGCTGGAGACTGAACCTGAAGGTAAGCAGCATTCATTATTTAATGAGCCAGCTGATGGCCTGAACTGTTTCATGCACATGATGAACAGGGTTCTAGTCATCTGCCATGTAATGTAACATGTCATTAATCTAAACAGTAGTCTGCTCTCCGCTCTTCTTCATTTGATTCAGAAAACTGCCAAAGGCGGAGACGTGACGTGACGCAGCCCGGACAGCTGATGGAGACCGAGGCGATCAGGGCTACACACCACTTAGTGTTTGTCCACATTAGATGTTGGACTTTTGGTTCACTCGGAACAAACACATGTAGCCCTTGGCCTGTTGTCTGCTGTGCTTCCCTCTTTTCCAGGTTATTATACAGCAGGTTATATATGCACTTTATTTGAAGTTATATGCTGTTAAGTGCTGTTTTTGTTGATTTCATGTGTTGTTGTCATTTTTGAGGACAGAGACATGTTGTTGCTCTGAAAATAAAATGTAATATGTGAAGTCAGATCTTTATTTTCTTGTCAGTTATCATGAATACTGTTTCTCTTTGTCTCTCTGCCTGTTAGACGCTATTCAACACTAGAGTGACTAAAGCGCATCAGTAGACTTGTTATTTTGGTTATGAATTTCCTTCAAAATACGATCATTTGATGTCTGTGGTACGATAATCCTACATTTCCCAGCTGGCAACGCTGGTTCAGTGAGTTGTTGAGTTGGAGCCACTTTATAAACTGTGTGAAACTCTGTCTCTGACTCATTCTGCATTATTTGGCCCTTGTTGATAATTCAGCAGCTGTTCTACATGAAGAATGTTTTCCTGTGTGTCCGAGTGATGTTGGTGTTCAGCAGGAGGTGACAGATGTTGACACCGTAACAATCAGACCCAAAGATATTATTACAAAATCAGAATATAATGACAAATCAATTTGCTTCACAGTAAACCTCATGATTTTAATAGGTAAATTCCACATCCACAAGAGTAAATTTTCCAAGTCCCTCCCAAACTTTAATGTCTTCACAAATGAGTTTATTTTTTATATCGATTCCTTGAAACTGTTTCCAAATAAGAAAAGTGAGCGCACACTATTATACCTAAAGTCGTTTTCACGTACCCCCAAATAAGAAATGCCTTGTATACACTAATTTATTTTATTTCAATTACAACTATTATTTCTATATTAAGATTTTAAAAATCACTGTCACTCAGCGCCTGTTCTGTCTGAATGTCTGTACTTTTTGCAAATGTTAAATAAAAACTTTCATTGAAAAAACAAAACAAAACACATTCCAGTGTGTCCTCCTCCTCCTCCTCCTCCTCCTCCTCCTCCAGCTTCTTCTTCGTTGGTTTGGGCAGCTCCTCCTGCTCCATGCTGTCTCTCTGCAGAGCACCAACAGACCCAACACATATCTGCAGGGGCAGAGCGCCCTCTGGTGGCTGCACACACACACTGCACTCTTTGCTCTCGTCCTCCTGTGAGCTCAGCAGGTGAAACCAGGGCTGCAGGTTTTCAGGTCGTGGGTGGAAACAGTGAAATGTGACAGAAACAAAGAGCGTCAGTCAGATCTGTTAGCTCAGTGTGATAGAAGCCTGGTTAGTAGTCCGGAGGTTGCGGGTTCGAGTCTTCTTTGGCTTCAATTATTATAATAGTCCGATTAAAAAGCTGAAAGTCAGCAGCGTCCAGAGAAGAGGTCCAAATGTGAAGTGGACCCTGTAGTACGGTGGGTTCAGTATCTGGCAGGCAGTCGGAGACATCAGGATGTTGGATTTGTTCTATTTGACTCTGTGAAGAGGAGCAGACGTGGAAAATTCAACCTTTGGTCTGTACTGACTGAACAGCTGACAGACAGGAGGAGCCATGCCGGGACTCGAACCCGCAGCCTCTGTACATGAGACGCCTGCTCTACCAACTGAGCTAAACGGCACACCGCTCTGAAAAGCTTTGAAAACAAAGTGTAGACTTCTAAGAGTTCATCCCACTGAGTTATATTGGGGCTCTGCTGGAGAAGCTCTGAACTTGTGCAGGTCACAGTGTTCACATCTCAGTCATCTGAAGAATGAATGAAGGTGCATTTATTCACTTTTTCTATTGTTGGTCTGTGTTCCAACAAGCCTCTGTGTGATTGGCTGCAGGTGTGTGTGAGGGACTTCAGGTTGTCCAGGGAGCTGATTGGAAGTCAGAGTTTCAGGGCGGCTCCTCCCAGTTCCTGTAGTCGTCCCTGACCACAAAGCTGTCGGGCGTTTTCAGCACTTTGCCACTTTATTATTGAGCCTTTGTTATTTTTGCTGGTAATCCTGAGATTCCTGGTCTTCCTGCTGAGTTGTTGTCAGTAGTTTTAACGGGGGTTTGTTACGACCCTCATACATGTTTCTGTTTCAGTGACCCTCTGTGTGATTGGCTGCAGGTGTGTTTCCTGAGTCCAGGTTGTCCAGGGAGCTGATCCTGTTCCAGACTGCCAGCATGTTTGCTCGTGTTGCAACATGTGTTTTTGAATAAAACCATTTCAGGATAAATGATGAAGCATTACGACATGCACATGTATAAAATGTTTGTAGCGTGCGGTCCAGGGTCACAGCATTGTTCAGGTGGCAGGAGACTCTGCTCCAAGTCCAACATCTGTCCATTTTCTCTCAGAATCAGCAAGCAAACAATGTGGACAATTGTCCCATAACCCCCTGCTTCCACCTGTGAGGAACCTCGGGAGGGGACTCGACCCCCTCCAGCCCTGGTTTCACCTGCTGAGCTCACAGGAAGCAACAAGCAAAGAGTCTCTCAGAGGTTTCCACTCCTTCTTGTGAGCAGCAGCTTCAGAAAGAGTCCGGCTCTTCACACACTTTTACTGGACACGTCTCTTCTCTGAGCGCTTTCAAGGTTTCATTTCTAAGCGCTGGACTTCAAAAGCCAGCGAGCGTCCTGAGATCAAACTGTGAGCTGTAGAGTGTCCACCTGAGCTGCTGATCAGACAGGTGGACAGCAGCATTCAGCTCTGACTGTGTGTTTGTGTTTGTCTTGTTGATCCTGGAGAAACTGCATGACAATAAAGCTTTGACTGACTGATTGTTTGAATCAGTGAATTGAGGCGTTGGAACTCGACTTGTTCAAAGAGAATCAGACTCCCCCACAGAAATGGAACGTTCCGGGGGCCGGCCGCTGCAGCAGCCAATCAAGCCGCCTGCAGCCTATAAAGCTGAGCTGCTGCCACACAGTCAGTCTTTGGTTCCTCAGTGTGGCGTGCGTACCTGCTCAGGTGAGTGATGTCATGACTTGGTGTTGGTGGACGTGATGCTACTTTAGGTTTGGACACATTCTGGGAGCTGCTGTTGGCTTGTGGATCACATCTGTTGGGCTGTTGGTCCACTGGGTCTCTATTTAATGATCATTATGGTCGACTGTCGCTTCTGATGCACTTCCAGTGTTGCTAAAGAGCACGTTGGTTAAATCAAACTAGAATTTACAGTCATGAATTTCCTTTGTAAAGTCACCAGTCTGAGTTTGTTACTAATTATTTCTGCTTGTTTTACAGGAAACCTAATGAACCGTTTCCAAATCATCACGCTCAATCTTCAATAAAATAACTGAACAGAACCTGAAATCCTGAACTTTTGACTCTAACAGATCATCTGTGGTGGGTTAGTTTATCTGCCCCTCCAACAGTTTGCTCCACATTATATATTCATGAGTTGCTGTTCACAGCAGACGTCACCTGGACAGTCGACTCTAGTTGTAAACCACGTTTGACTGCACGTGAGCTTTATTCCACAATAATACTGCCTCACCGTATAGGGAGAGTTTTTACTCCACAACAGGAGTCGCTCCTCTTTGTCCTCACAGAAGCTCAGATGAGCTGATTTCTTCTTCTGGTCCTGTGTGCAGGTGAACCTCTGGTCCAGCAGCTTCTTGCTGTAGTAGATCTGCCAGGCGAGCAGCTGCACAGCGATAACCATCAGCAGGTACGTGGGACACCAGGCTCAGCTGGCTCGTGTCACTTTCTACAGCCTGTAGTGTTTCTGTCTGATTCTGTCTGCATCTGATTTGTTTCAGACGTTCAGAGGAAACGCAGCCCTGCACCATGAGAAGAGGGGCCGACCCCGGGACCAGGAACTTTAAAACCAGCTGCCGTCCAGCTGACGAGGCCTGAAGGACTCGCTGGTGAAAAGGTAGCAGGTGAGAACAGACGAGGCGTTTGAAAACCATCCTGTGATGAGGAACTAACTTTATCTGTCAGATTCTTGTTGCTAACAGTCAACTTTAACTTTGTTTCTTCTTCTTCCAGGTGCGTCAGATCCTGAGAGGGAACTCACCGTCATGTCTTTTACACCAAATAACTTCCATACACATTAAACACATTAACATTCAAACATGCTTAAAAAATGTAGAATGTGTAGAAGATAACACAGCAGCCTTTCACAATAAAATGTAGTTCAGCTGTTTGAACTCCTCGTCTTCTACAGGAACTGAGACCAAGATGGAAAAAGTCTGTTTTCTTTGTTCACTTTCAATATGTCGACTATTAATGCATTTCCAAGTATAACAGTGTTGTACTTGGAAATGCATTAATAGTTGACATATTGAAAGTTACTTTAAAATCATTTTGACAAAGAAAACAGACTTTTTCCATCTTGGTCTCAGTTCCTGTAGAAGATGGAGTTCAAACAGCTGAACTACATTTTATTGTGAAAGGCTGCTGTGTTTTCTTGTACAGTCTACATTTTTCAAGCATGTTTGAATGTTAATGTGTTTAATGTGTATGGAAGTTATTTGGTACTTGTAACATTTCAATAAATTCACTACAAGTCTGAATTTGTTTCCTGTGTTGGTCTCCAATTCTGTATTCATGAGTTGTTTTCACTGCAGACAACAGTAAACTTCATTTGACTGCATGTTCTTTGTCAGCTGTGACCTTTATTTCACTTTGTCATTAAACAATTAACATCAACTCTTAAATGCTACAATATTTTTGGATAAAGTTAATCTTGAGCTTCTTTCCATGAAATGCATCAAACAGGATAAAACTGCACATTTCAACATTGTGGCTCAATAAAACAACTGACTCAAACATGGTGTTTTTATTTTATTTCATGATATCAGACAGGTACTAGCACTGGATGCTAAAGCTAAGCACAAAACACTTCTAAAAAGTAGCAAAAATGAGCATCTGAAATTGTGTTGGCTGCAGACCTATGAGGCAGGTGGATCTGATGTTTCTCACAGTCTCACTTCCCTCTGAGGGATGAGACTGGAACAGCAAAAAGAACGGACCTCATCTGGTCGTGTGAAGCGACCCGGTGCTGGAAGTCGCTGCCGGCTGTGCCCGTCGCTCTCGGACCCGCTCCAGAAGCCATAGAGGGAATCTGAAAGAAAAAACACGACAAGTTTAACACAAGTGCTACATGTTCAGACATAAAGCAGCAGGAAAACTAGTTCACACAAAGAGCTGCTTGACTCAACTGTCTCAATTATAAACTTTCAGTCCAACTCTCGCCTACTTATGTGTGTTTAAATCAAATGTACAAGCAGAGTGGAACTATAAAGTAGCAGAATATGGAACCTAAGAACGAACCTGAGGAAATCAAACCTGGTTTATTTCGTCGCTGACTGTTTGAGATTGAGACACAAACGAGTTTAATTTGTACCTGATTAAATGCAGACTTGCTGCACAGCTGCACTCAGTTACTTTCAATCAGTGCTCATTAGCTAGCGTTGCTAAGCTAGCATGGAAAACGCTCGTCAAATACCCTGATTTGAAGCGTTCTTGACCCTCAATTTAACATTATGTGAGTCCAAATGTTCACGTAAAAGCTTCATTTCACTCCGAGTGCCATCATTCTTCACTGAAACGGTTTGTTCACGGCACAACACAGCGGAGCTAACAAGCTAATGGCAGCTAGCTGTTAGTTAGCTACACGGACAGCAGTGTTAGCTCGGTTACTGTCGCTGGAGCGACATGCGAAGTATCCAGACAGCCGGTGAAAACATGGAACAGATGAATGAAGCACTTACTTTATTTATCTGCTGCTCACACGAAGCGTCCGACCGTCAGCATGTCGGTGGACAAACAGAGAGCTGCTCGCTGACTGGGGCCATACGAGACAGACCGGAAGTGTGACGTCTCAACCTCTGATTGGGCAAACGGCCTCAACTCGATTCAAACGAGCTTTATTGACAAAACGACCATTGACACACAAGCAGCGTGTTGTTAGAGTGTAAATGCAGCAGAGCAGGTTATTTTCACACAAAGCGTTTTAATCTGAGGAAAGTCTCAGTAACTGCAGGTTTATAAAGATTCAGGAACTTTTCACTCTTTGATTTGAACGTTTCAAAACTCAACAACAATCAAGGGTCGAACTCAGAATCTCAGAACTCCACAACATCCCTCCAACCCACTGAGCTACCTGGACATCTACCATAGGACTCTTCCGGAGCTTTTACACATCTCTTCTCTGAGCGCTGTCAAGTTTTCATTTATCAGTGCTGGACCTCAAAAGTCAGTGAGTGTCCTGAGATCAAACTGTGAGCTGTAGAGTGTCCACCTGAGCTGCTGATCAGAGACCAGCCTTCAACACTCAGTCAGGGTTTGAACCCACAACCTGCAGACTTCACTGCATCACTTTATCCTCCTGAGCTAATGAGCTGGAGGTAAACTTCTGATTCTGACATGATTTCACTCTTTGTTCTGGACATCAGGTTTAAAAATCACCACACCTGCCCGGGGATTGAACCCACAACCTCAGACCTGCTGACCAGACCTCTATCAGCCTGAGCTCCTGGATCTGACTGACGCGCTTTGTTTCTGTCACATTTCACTCTTTTGAACGTCGACCCTCAAATTTCAATCAAGAATCGAACCCGCGACCTCAAAACTTTCAGCCCTGGTTTCTCCTGCTGAGCCAACAGGAGGACGAGAGCAAAGCTTCAAACTGAAACCATCAATATCGGATCGTTGTCACACAACGACACACAAAACAATGACAGTCTGTTCAACATAAATCCTGTCGTCCGTTATTGATCTCTATCATATGATCAGACACTTGTACATATTCCTGCATGGATCGGCTTTAACATAGTGTTCAAATCATCATGTTTGGTTTGACCTCATCTCTACTTCACAGTCTGACTGTGTTTCTATGAGCTGCAGTGATTGGTCAGGATTTTCTATCCGTTCAGTTCATATTTCACCTTCTGGACTTTGCTGCCATCTGGTGGAGATTTGCAGGAACTGCAGCCTGAACTCTGTCAGACTGAGTCTGAACAAGTAAACCTTAAATAAACCGACCTCTCTGCAGCTGAACACGTCAGGTTGAACATTAAACCTTCTCCTCCCTCTGAGTGTGATGCCTGTCCAGTGAGAGAGAGATAAACACTCTTCATGTCACAAAGTGACATTAATGAGCATCAGACACACGTTTGTTTCCTTCACTACACCAACATGGTCTGCTGTGAGCAGCAGCTGACAGGAGAGCTTCGCTGCAGCGTTCTCCCACATGAACACATGTGATTTTAGCAGGTTAACACTTTAAACAGGACGTCAACAACTGGTCACATCAGTTTGGGATATCGGGGCTTCCACGGCCTCGGACAGAACCGCTGCGGTCACATGTTCAGGAGGAGATCCAGAAACGTTTGGTGGGCTGCCGACACTTCACCTGACTGGATTTGACTTCTGGGTGAACTGTTCCTTTAATGTGGCGGGTGTCATACTTCAGATACTCTGAGTCAGTGTGGCTGACAGCTGAAGCACTGAGCACTTTATTCTAATGTCCACTTGTGGCTGCAGGGAGTTAAAGGTGCACAGTGTCACCTGCCAACATGTGGTTCTGTTAAACTTGATGGATCCATGAAGCAGACGAGTGGATTCTGTTGGATCAGCTGATGATTCACGTGTTCCGCTGGGTTTTCTTCACAACATGTGGAACTTCACACTCTCCCTTTACATTGTCACAATAAAAAGAAACTATGAGAATTGAGGAAGTTTCTCTGTTCTGCCTGCAGCACAGAACCACAGATCAGGGATCAGCTGACTGACTGATCCTCTCTGCCTGCTAGAAAAACCAGCACAGACCAGCATGATTTCCAGGAGACACACTGCAGTATGTGTCTCCTTTACAAGATATGTTTATATTGCCACTGCAAGCAGAGCTGCAAAACTCAAAGTACTGACAGTCCAGAATACAGAAGTAAAGAAGACCTCTGCATGTGTGTGTTGGTTAACACACTCGTGTTTCTGTCGTTGGTGTGTGTTTGTACCATCTAACAACTTCATTGTTTCTGTATGGGACTTTTTTAACCCTGTGATATAATCATGCACCTCAGCACAGCTGTCATCACAATAATTCATACCTGTTGTAATTGGATTGTATTGTTATTAGGCAACACTTACTATTTTGTACCAGACAGACAAAGATCAGATGTATTTCATGGCGACACCACAAGGAAAACAGATGATGAGCATTTACAGTCAGAAACATTCAGTCTGTTCATGGACTCTGATGAAGCAGCTGGAACATTAATGTGCGTCTGTGAGACCGTTTGAAGGAAAACAATTAGAAAATATCCACATTGGAAGTTGTTACTGTGACACAGCTGTCACATTCTGTGGTCTCTGAATATGAACTGTCCATATGCACGAGTCAGAGAGACGCACATCACTGATCCTGCAGCAGAAAGGTTTCCCATTGGATCAGGCAGGCCGACCCTTAGAAGGTCAAACTCACAGTATAGAAATATAGATATTAAAACATCAGCTGACTGAGTGCTGATCTCTGGTGAGGACTGCAGGCTGGATTACATGTGAAGAGTTCAGATGAAGCTGCAGCTACAGAAGTAAGATGAGAATGAAACAATATTTCCTGAATTTCACTCACATTAAACGTATTTTAGCAGCCCAGCTCTCCATCTGTACAGATAAGTACACTTCAAACCAACAGGCAGCTCATCAGATGAATACACCGTCTGTAAAACACACACCTGAGCAGGTGTTGATCCCCGGCTGTCTGCATGCAGCCCTGCAGCAGCTCCACTGCTCTGTTCCCTCAGCTGCCACTTCCTGCTTCAGTATTATTCTCAACATCTCACACTGAATCATTTCCAGCAGAGATTAATATGAGGAAAAGCTCAGCAAAGTTCCCAGAGCATCAGGTCAGAAAACTGATCACCTTCTTGATGATTTTCCTCAAACATTGATGGAATTTAAACGAGCTCAGCCGTGTTTCGTCACGTCTACGGGTCGTACAGAGGGTCAAACTTCACAGCAGCGTTTGTCTCTCCGCCCTGCAGGCCAGCAGAGCTCAGCTGGATTCAACCTGAAGCCTCCTGGCTGCAGCACGCAGATCGGGGAGTGGCTCGGTGTGGGCGGGGTCACACGTTTGACTCCGCCCATGCCGACTACACCCACTGCGCAGGCGCCCTCTGGTGGCGGACACCAGGCAGCACATTGTCAGACGTCACTGCAGCGCCCTCAGCTGTTAGCTGGAGCTCATCACAGCAGGCAGAGAGCTGATGATCAGTGAAATGACAGGCAGGACCAAACCATTTCCTGCAGAAACAGGGGGGTGGTCGCTCAGTGTGAATGTTTACCTTCTGCTCAATGTGACATTTAACTTTAACTGCCAAAAACAAGGAAAAACAAAGACATCATTCATGTTATTACATCTGAAATATCTGCTCAGTGATGACGGTTTAATCATTTTATATCAGTTTTTATATATTTGTTGGGATTGAAGCTTTTCCCTCCTGTATGGCCCCGGGCTGCTTTCACTTCCAATCTAAATGTCTGTAATATAGTTATTTCTTTATTGAAATAACAGGAATTTGATGGAACACGAGATTAAATCCTGCAACACTCTGCTCACCTGAGCTCACCTGTAAATATACACAAATATAAATGCAACACTTTGTTTTTTTGCTGCCGTTTCTCTCACAAGTTGAAGTGAACGATTTTATAAAGGTTTTCTTTTTATGTGCACTAAATAATTCATAGTAACAGCCAATCAGAGCAGCCGCCCACCTGACAGGTGTAGCAGGTCAAGGTGTGATTCGGCGAGTCCTTTTTTTTTAATTTTTTTTTTTTATTGTTGACAAACAGAATATGAACACATGGAGTGAGGGTGTGATGTCACCAAGCTGAAGTTGAAAATCACAGTTGAAAACAAGGAGAATAATATCAGAGTCTTTATGACTTCCTTATTCTCACACTGACTGATTGTGTTGATGTGTTGTTTGATTTCCTTTTTGAGACGATATGAGTACTGGAACATCTCAGACTGTGAGATCAGCAGCAGCCGTGTGGCCGCAGCTGTGGGACCGTCAACATGAAGAAACCTATAAAATCCTTCATGTGACGCAACAACCCTGAAAGATGTCGTCAGCTAACTGCCGAGTTGTGTCAGCTGGTGGTGATGATGGAGAAGTGGTGACCTACAGACAACACAGGTTCAGTGTTACTGTCCTGTCCACTCTTATTCAGCCTTTCTGTTCCCGTCACAGTAACAACACAAAGGATTCTGCTGAGATATTGTGCGTGTGATGAGATGCAGCGGGACCATCTGACTCACTCACCTGCTCTGATTATTGGATTTCACTCACTGTGAATAATGTCGCTGTAAGAAAACGCTTCATCTCATGTGTCTTTATGCATATTAGTTCAACGTGGTCAGCTGATTCCCCTCAGCTGTGACATCATCATCTGGCTGCTGCAGGAGCTCAGCTTGAAGGCGCCTGTTGAACAGGATGCAGGTACAGGTGTTCCCATGCTGGTCACCAGGGGGCGGAGCTTTAACTCAAGCGTTACATTGGGAGGGAGGGTGTGTTGTCCTGACTGCTGGGTCCTGGTCCAGTGGAGCTGCTGGGTCCTGGTCCGGTGGAGCTGCTGGTCCGTCTCAGACCTCCTCTCCTCGGCCTACTGTGGATTATTATGGACTGTGTCGGTGGATTATTGTTGGATTATTAACTCTGCTGAGTTAGTCGCGTCTTTCTTTAGCACGTTTATTAGAATATTTATTGTGACAATCACTCCTACAGTTTAATTATGTTTTTGATGTCTTACTTTGTCAAATTAAAGTCAGTTTAAAGTAACTAAACTATATCTGAGCTTTAGTTCTGCCACAGAAGGTTCAGACCAGATCAGCAGACACAAGACGTCCACTTTGTAACAAATATTCCTTCAGTATCACAAAGTGCTCGTCAGTCATTAATCTTCATTTTTAACTCTGACAAGCACAAAGAGTCCAAAACTGCTTCACACTGCCGACTGGGACACTGTGCTGAATATTACACTGTTTAATATAAAACACATTCTGCATTAGTGCAACACAACTCAGTGATACACTGTCAATATCTGCTGAGGATCCATTTTACTCAGTAACCACAGGAGCAGTTCTGAAAGGTTCTGGAGCCGCAGATCAGGACCAGCACCGCTGGACCAGGAAGCATCAGGACCGCCTCCAGCACCGCCGGACCAGGAAGCAGCAGGACCGCCTCCAGCACCGCCGGACCAGGAAGCATCAGGACCGCCTCCAGCACCACCGGACCAGGAAGCAGCAGGACCGCCTCCAGCACCACCGGACCAGGAAGCAGCAGGACCGCCTCCAGCACCACCGGACCAGGATGTTGAAGTTTAAAAATGTTTTACAGTGTAAAATAAACATGTTTGAGGAGCTCTGCATCAGTTCCATGGTTCTGGTCCTGTAGAGGATCCACATGGTTCTCCTTGTATTATCATCCTAGTTTGAGGACATAAGGGTCCCTGAACAGCTTCTTGCATCGGGCCGCCAGAAAGACAGAACCGACCCTGCTCACATGAAACCTATTTCAGCGTCCCTGTGCAGGTTAACAGTTAAAGTTCTGAACTGTTTTTTTAAAAGATTCATTTAGTTTGATCGAGGACACGACAGCAAAGAGAAGACTACGAGACTTCACTACTATAGAACTTGCATCAAAAGAAACTAGACAGAATCATGAAAGCAAATCTTTATTTGTTCACTTCATAATCATCAAGTCACATCTGGTGACACTTTGTTGATTGAGCAGGTCCATAAGATCCTCGTCCAATATGACATGAAGAATCTGAGGAGAAGAGCCAAGTTCAGCAGAGTGAATATTTTAAATATACAGTTAATAGTTTGTAAATCATTTAATACACAGTCTTGATTTTTCCAAATGAATAGAAATAAGAGTGAATCACTAAATACGCTTTCATAAAACCTGAGAAAAGTTATGTGTCACTCTGTTTAGGAGAGAGCACATTCAGCCATATCTTAATATTAATTAAAAACTTTATTTGAGGTTCCAAAAGTACTGACATGCAAAGTTAGTAAAACACGTACCTCGTACAGCTTCTTGCTGTAGCAGATCTGCCAGGTGATCACCGTCAGCAGGTACGTGGGTCAGCTGGCTCACTGTCACCTGACAATGAAAAGACAACAGTATCTGTTCGTTTTCTCTCAGAATCAAACTATTTCCTGTGGAATAAAATCTTTCCATAGCTTTAGTGGGAGCCCCTCACCACAGTCTCCTCCAGGTCCTCTCTGTTCATTCATCGCTCTGGATAGAAAACAGAGATTTGAAAAAAGATTTCAGATACTCTTCCCAAACTTTCTTTCTGGAAGGAAAGGGACTAACAGAAGAACTCCAATGTGGGAATCTGAGTCCAGGAGGAGAAGCTCAGGACACTAACACAGTTTATTTCTGTGATGGACAATCAACAGATGGAGATAAAACAGCTACACTGAATAGTGTTTTCCTCTTTACATACTCAGTCTTGTTTTTCCAAGTGAATTCAAATAAGAGTGATTCAATAAATAAATACCCTTTTGTACTCAATGTGGTCTTGGTCTCCACATCCCTCTGGAAGCCTTTGGCGAGGGCGGCGTTACAGTGAAGAACTGCATGATGGGAATCTGAGTCCAGGAGGAGAAGAACAGGAAGTGGACTTTAGGGCAAGCAAGCAGGTTATTTCTGTAAAGTGTTTCACAATCAACAGATAAAGATGAAGAGAAAACAGCACAGAGTAAATATTATTCACCAGCAGGGGGCAGCAGAGTTATTTTAAATCTACTGATAACAGTTTGAAAATCTAAGACATTAAGAGCCTGAGTGTCGTCTAATGAGTGTTTCCTCTCTACAGTTACACCCCTACAATATTAAATTTATTGCTTCCGTTCCATGTGTTAGGAATCATTGTTGAAGAGGAACAGCTGTGATTCTTGTGAATTCAACACTGATCTTTAAAAAACAAAATGACGCATATAAAGGCAAATGTTATTGGTGTGTGTGGCTGGAAGGACAATAAACCCTCTTGAAATCTTGACCTGCTCAATCTTTTCATGCACATATTATATATCATATATTATAATACGGAGTTTCACCTTGACCTCACTGTGTGCTAATGCAGGTGACAAAGTTTAGCTAGCTGTGGTTTAGCTAGCTGTAGTTTAGCTAGCTGTGGTTTAGCTAGCTGTAGTTTAGCTAGCTGTAGTTTAGCTAGCTGTAGTTAGCATGTGATCTGAACACACAGCAGTTATTAAAGTAGTTTCCCGTCTTGCCACAAACTATAAATATGCAGAGAAAGTAACCATGTTTTATTCTCACCTTCTTTACGACAGTTTTGAGCTCCAGCTCGCTGACTGACGTCCCGCTTGTGGCGACGTAATGGCGGACAGCAAAACAACCCAGTGTGACGTCATGCGATCACGTGAACGATACAGACGTTTAACTTTTTTCAGTGTATAAATAAATTAATTATGATCATTTTATATGGATTGTATTGGAAACAAATGTTGGATATAATTTCGTGACCTGCAGTTTCATATATACACACATTTATATAAACTGTGGTGACTGGAGTCAGTGGGCGCTAGGTGGCGCAATGACTCATGGGAGTATAATGTCAAGTTCTCATGAGGCTGTTATTGTTCAGATATGTTTGGTTTTATAACTTTCTGTACATGTTGTGAGTGTTGTGGTTGTGTCCTGTGATATTCTAAAGACGAGTGTGTTATATTAGCATAAACACAAATTTTACATTGAGCAACCATGGCCGAATATGATAAAGCGAGTAATGGAGTCCATCAAACGAATACATGAGATGTTGCATTATACATAACAATTATGATGCGAGCCAGTCCTTTCTATGTCATACACGACATAAGGAGAGGACAATGACCTCAGGCGTCTACACAGACGCCCTGTAAAAAGTAAACAGACCATTTAATACTAGTATTGTAGTCGGAGTTCCGCTGGACTTCAGGAACTAATTAATCGTTACTTGGCGTCACTGTAACGACTGTTACACTGTATGTTCCGTAATGTTCACTCCATATTTTTTTGAGGACACAGTACACAACGACAGCGGTGACAAACTTCTCGTCACTGACGACATGTAGCGTGCTGAATAGCAGCACTATGTCACAAATCGCGATGCATTACACATCAATAAGTTTACCCTCCATGATTAACATAACAGATGGACGCCATTACTCGCTTTATCATATTCGGCCATGGTGGCACAGTGTAAAATTTGTGTTTATGCTAATATAACACACTCACATCTACAACATCACAGGACACAACTAACACTCACAACATGTACAGAAAGTTATAAAACCGAACATATCTGAACACTAACAGCTTGATGAGAACTTGACATTACACTCCCATGAGTCATTGCGCCACCTAGCGCCCACTGTCCGTAACTGGTACTCCTCCGGTCACTACAGTTTACTGAGCGACAAAAATAGATATTTCACTATTTTAATGACAAACAGCGACTTTATTGACTTGTGGAATTATCTTTTAGATTAAGAAACATCATTTGTGTGATTAATGACACAATCTTCACAGTCCTCACAACTTCACTATCACCAAGTAATATCTGAACACGATATCTTTACTTTTACTCAGGTATGACCGTTTGATTTGTACTTTTTAGAGTTTAGCGAAGATATCTGATCTGTTTCCTTCTTCCACCACTGTGATGGAGTACCGAGCAGCTTTTCTTCTGATATTTCTTGCAGTGTGGCGCCTCCTGCGGTTCCTCCTCCTCCTCCTCCTCCTCTCTCTCTCTCTCACTTCCTCTCCATCAGTCCCGATCAGCAGCAGCAGCAGCAGCAGCAGCAGCAGCCTCTCCTCAGACATGGAGAGCTGGTAGAAGCTCAGCAGCAGCGGCCGCTCTGCCCTCCTCCACCTCCTCCTCCTCTTCCTCCTCCACCTCCTCCTCCTCCCTCGCTGCGCTCCGCTCCGGTGGGTGTTGGATGTACCATGAGGTCTCCGCGGCTCCTGGCAGCTCTGTGCCTCCTCCTCACCGCCTCCTGCCGGCTCTGCGCGGCCGCCCGACACGGTAAGAGGACGGATCAGGTTCGGTCCGGCTCTGATGGAGACGGATCAGGTTCGATCCGGCTCTGATGGAGACGGATGCGCTCCCGTCGTAATGAACTCGCTGCGTCCAGGCGGGCGGCGCGTAAATCACGACTTCCCCGGTGACGAGCGGCTGTAACCGGTTCCTATAGTAACTGTTGGGCCGAGCAGCGAGTTTAGAACGAGCTTACAGAACTTTATGTTTCTGTTTGTTTGAGTAGATTCTAAAATCTGCAGTTTTTCTTATGAGGTTCGGTTTTTTTTTCTCTCCAAAAAAACCCCAAGATTTGCGTAAAATCACTGCTTTAAAGTTGCTTTAAACTCTCTTTTTATCCTTCAAATGAAAGAAGAAACAGTTTGGATGTTATATTCCGATAATAATCCGATAGTGAGTTTTAACTATTATTGCACATTTTTCCCTCTGGTGCATCAGATCCACCTGCCTCACTTCACTGTGTGTTTCCTGCCTCCCCTGATCTGTTTACATGGGGATAAATTGCGTCACTGATGTAATCGCACTGACCGCGGGTCAGCTCGGATGTGTCTGTCTGCCCGAGTGAATCATTCTGTCGTTCAGCCTGCAACACAACAACAAACAGCAGGAGAGAAGCCCTGCAGAGAGAGGAGGGTTTGGTTTGTTGTGGTCAGGAGCCAACATGACCCGATACAGAAACGACTGAATGATGCAGATTTACAATTATTCTCAGTGTCAAGCGGTCTGCTGTTTTCTTGGTTGATCAACTAGTTGTTTGATAGAATATAAAATGGTGGAAAATGCTGATAGATGTTTCCCAAAAAATCCAATGGTTCCGTTCATGGTTTTCAAAATGGAAAACTAACCCAGCAGATGAGCTGCAGCTGCCCTGCAAAACACACCAGGTCCACTTCATACACACTGTCTGGGATTAACAGGAGAAAACACTCATTACTGTCCTTTATTTCCTTACTTATACACTAACTTTGTGCATGTAGAACAGTCAAAAACAAGATCTGAGGTGGAAAAACAGACTATTCAAAGAGCAAAACACATACAACTACAAACATTTCCAGATAAAAACATGAAAAAGCATCAACAATCACGGTTTCTTTTGCAGTTTTGTCTCCATGTAATGACTGAATACTGAGTTTTGGTGGATATTTGGGACTACAGGAGACTTTGTATTAGTGTGGTGTGGTTTTCTCAGCTTACTTGTTTGTTGACTGGACCTCACTGATGTGGTTTGCATGAATACAATCACTGTAGCGAGCTTTAATATAAATGTTTTAATGAACTGATAGATATAATAGCCCATAACAGAGCTACAGACAATCAATCATGACCTCACCTTTAATTATTTATCCCTGTAGTAAGATAACAGTGCGATGTAGCGAGTCGTACGCACAGTTATGAGTCAGAGCTGATCTCTGGCTTCCTGTCTCGAGTGTTTCAGCACCATGGACAGCGAACAGCAGAGGAAATTAAATCCTGTTTCAGATTTCTCTTCTCTCAACATCGTTAGGACCAAGAAACAAAGGAAAACATCATTCATAGAGACTCCTAAGGGACTCCTGCAGGATATTATTGGTTCAACAGTGACTTTGTAGACGGCTTAAAATGGTATTTTGATGCTCTGTGTGGACGTTCAGTGTGCTGCTGTGTTTGTTGTACAGATATTTAAAGGTTCCTGGTGCCAGAGTCATATATCTACTGATGTAACACATCATCAATTCATCAACTGAATAGGTGATTAAGTTCAAGTTCATGCATTATTTAAAGTATATTCACTGCTTTACCTTCCCATTTTCTGAGAGGAACTGTATCCATTTATCCTCTCTTCGCACACACCAGACTCCATTGAGAAAAACAGTGATTTTACCTTGCAGAATATATAAGAGGTTCTGGTCTACTGCCACCGTGATCAGTTAGTTTGTTTGTGTTATTGTGTGACTTTGATTTCTGAACTAACCTGTTCAAACGTCACAGCTACAGAATCACTCAAACAAATTGACCGATCGAGGCAGCGTAACACCTGCCAGGTAAAATCACTATTTTTGTAAAGGGAGTCTGGTTGTTTTGAAGAAAGCAATTTAACAGGTTTAGTTCCACATCTGAAAGGGCTGCTGACGGATAAATAAAGCAGTTAAGTTATTCTAAATATGCACTCTTCTCAAACACCAGATTCCATTAAGAAAAGCAGTAATTTTGCCTCCACAGTGTACAGGAGTTGCTGGTCTTCTGTTACCTTGATCAGATAGTACTTTCAGTTTATTGTGTGACTTCTGTGTCTGAACATGTGTCTGTAAACACCAAAGTCACAAGCTAACGCAAATTATCAAAGCGATCATGGCAGCACACAACCAGCAACTGTGAGGTAAAATGACTGTTTTTGTCAGTGGAGTCTGGTTGCTTTGAAGAGTCCGTCTGACAGCAACAACCACAACAAGCTCTGTAACCGTGCAGCCACTTGTTAGCAGACAATGTTTTTAAAGACACATAAGATCTTTATGATTGAAACTTGAGGTTTTAACTGGTGTATTTTATGTCACAGAACAACATGTGTAAATATTTTAAGCCTGTGTTTAACCACAGACCTTATTAACCTTCACTGATGGTTTTGTGGTCAGTGGAGGCCGAGTCAGAGCTCTTGATGAGCAGGAAGTAGAAATACCAGCAGACGTCTCTTCCTGCATGTAGCCCACAGTGAGCTCCAGTCAGAGAGGTAAGTGTGAGTCGGTGTAAAGTTAAAGGTTTAAAGGTGAACCGAGCTGAGGAAGGCTGTAACCTCGCTGCCTCCGCTGCCACTCAGCCCGGCTGACTCACTCCACCTCAGACATCCTCCGTCAGCCTGCAGGCCGGAGGACGAGCTCACACTCAGCAGCTGCAGCCGGCACAAATGCCAGCAGCACCATTATGAAAATGACACTGGATTCAATCTGGCGGGCAGTTAATGGATGATAAAAGCGAGACGCGGAGGCTCTGATGATGATGACGATGGAGTTCAGTTTCAGAGCTGGTGATGAGTCAGCCTGATTTGGTTCACATAACAAATATCAGAGCGGGACTGCTGCTTGTTTTTATGCCTCTAGACGTCAGCAGCTGCAGCAAACAGGAAGTGATTCTCTCCAAATTATGTTTATTTGATTAATTTTTTGTTCAGTCAGCTCTTAATTTAAATGTTTAAACTTTTCTTTCAGTCATGAAAGCGATGCAGCTCTGACTCCTGCTACAAATCATCTTCAATTCACTGAAAACAAGTGATAAATCTTTGATTATTTTTTAATTATTGTCTTGAAACAAGGAAGAAAAATTAAAGGTCGCTGTTTGATTTCTTAAAAACAAGCCCATTATTACTCCTACACTGGCTGAATTGTGTCTTTTTTAAAGATTATAAGACTTTAAAGTCTCATTTAAAGACAAAAGTGACTCTTTTCTTCTTCTGTGGTGTTTCCAGCAGCAGCAGCAGCTCTTTATGTTTCTCAGGGGAAACTCCTCCAGTGTTTCACTCTCAAACTTCCCTCTCCAACTCAAACTAATGAAGGAGAGAGTAGGTGGTGTGGAGAGCCTCCGTCTGGCTCTCCACCCTCCATCACATCTCAAGTTTCCTCTGTGGTTACACGCAGCGCCGGCTCCATTTTGTTTTCTGTGTTTCAGTTCATTACATCATTACCACAGAGAGGCTTTAAAGACCTGATCTGCTGTAATTGTTTTTGTGTTTCATCCTCGGCTGACCGAGCGACTCAATCTCGCGACCACTTCCTGTTTCACTCCTGCACAAAGATCTTTAAGATGAAAACAGGCCTGAAACTTTTGTATGGAAATGTTGATCTCAGGCTACAAACGTGCGACGACCTTGTAAATGTTGTTCAGGGTTCTGGCAGGATCTTCTTAAACAAACTGTCCGTCTGCTCATTAGAAACTCAATTACAGTGAAATGTCTGGTAATGAATCGGTGACGTGTGTGTTAGCAGAGGTGATTGAATGCCGTGTGGCGGTGACAGTGATGGACAGTCTGCAGGAAGATGAGATCTTGTGGAAACAGACAGTGGAGAGAGGAGATAACAGAGGAGGGAGGAGGGCCGTGTGGGCGGAGGACAGATTAGTCATCATGTGGAGTTTGGACGGAGGAGGCGACGGATGGACGGATGGAGGATCTCTCTGCTTCTATGTTTAGCCGCTCGCTCGTTTAATGGAGATTCCCCCTCAGATAGCCGCCGCGAGGGCACTTTGTTTGTGTCGTCATGCGGTCGATAATCTGTCCGACGGTTTTATAGATTTCAGGTAAAAGAAAAACAACACGAGTCGAGTCGTCCAGAGGCTTCGAGCCGACTGTGTCAGAGAAAACAGCAACAGAAACGGAGATTTAGCTGAAGGATGTTTTGGTTTACAGACAGCTGGAGTTATTTTTGTCTTCAGATTGAGTTTTTTTCTGCAACACTGTCGACCGAATTTAGAGTTAATTCTTCTATTAATCAAAGACTGACATGAAATACCAGATTTACAACTGTGACACTTCATAGTTATACAATTTTGGCCCTCAAAGCTGAAGTTAATCTTCTATTTTTTTGCCTTTGGATGGAAAACAGATTCAATAGGTATCACAAAAACACTGAAAAACATTTGACTTACTTTGATCAATTACTTTTTAGGATTTCAGGAGTGTTTATTCTCCCCAAACATCCAGATTACTGACAAACAGGAGTGAAGATAAATCCACTTATAATCCTAAAAGTTAAAAAGTAATTTGAGCTCTCCTCCCGTCAGTGTGGGTTTTTATTCCTCCAAAACTATCTCAAAAAGTGACCCAAATAAAAAGGAGATTTTTGCAGTTTCTTGTGCTCGAACTCAGCGACGCCCCATTTTAGTGATGAACAGCTCAGATGAAGGAAGGTGTGTTTCCTCACGTTATCACAGGAAACATGAATAATACGCAGCGTTATATAAATCCTTGATGAAAACCAAACAGAGCCGAGCGGAGGGCTTCACATCTGCTGCTGTTTACTGCCTCGCAACTGATTAGACCCTGTGAAAAGGTCAACTGTAGCACACACACACACACACACACACACACACACTCTCATCACTAAGCAACAACACACTGATGTCCAGTGTCGTGTGTCATCTGTTCTCATGGTGTTTCCCCGGAATCACTTCTACCTTTAATTATCTTAATTTGTGCATCAGGTTGAAGTCAAAGTTTCATAAGTGTTCAAAAAGTCAAATAACGAGACCTTGAGTTGTCAAATTCAGACTCAAAACCTACAAGTGTTTGTTACATATAAAGAAACGCTCACGTGTTCAGTTTTCTCCCTGTGGATTAATGTTTCTCTCTTTGTCGTCTCTGCAGGTTGTTTGTTTGAAAAGAAGCTCTGCCCGAGAGATCAGCTGTGCAACGATGGTGAGTGTTCAGGTTCGACCTGATCTGTAAGAAGAAACAAACAAAACATGAGCAAAATAAAACACATTCAAAACTGCATTAATAAAACTAAAGATTTTGGGGTCTTAAATCTCTAATCTGTGTTAAACCTCGAGAATATTTAAGACCCTGAACACAGAATAATATTCATCATGCTATAACGATGTGAAACCACTTCTCTAAACTGGCCAGAGGACGTTTGTCTCTTCATCAACATTTTAAATCCTCGTGGCAGCTTTAAAAACAAGACTGAGCTGAATGTTAATAAGGAAGAAACGTTTCTGAGCATGTAAGAGACTCAATCTGAACACCAACATCACACAAGTTACAGGAGAATAAAGTGGAAGAGGAAGAAGACTTTAAACACAAACATTCAGATCAGAAAATGAAACGGATCCGAACATTTTATAACATAAAACATTTTATTTCAGACACTTCTTCTGACCGACTCGCTTCATGTCCCGGAACATCTGTAATCTTCAATATTTGGTTGAAATCAATCCAATTCCAGACTGCATTGAAAAATAACTGATTTTGTGTTGTGGTGCAGCTATAATTTGTGTTGAACATCTATAACATTTAGTGAACTTCAATTCCAGAGTGCATTAAAGAAACCTCTAATTCTGCATCCTTGAATATTTGAATGAAATATATTCACACCAGACTTCATTCAAAAAACAGCCTGTTTTGTCCCCTCAAATATCTGTAATGTGTTAAAAATAAACACAAGCCAGACTGCATTAACAAAACTACTAATTTTGTGTTCTGAACAAAAAAAAGAAGTTCCAGTTTTATTAGCCCGTTGTCGTCTGCTGCCGTCTCAGTAAAACGAAGGTGATGGAATTTAATTCGAGCTGTTGACGAGAGTGACATTTAAAATCTCCACCGTCCTCAGTGGATCCAGTTTGTATTGTGACTTTCTGTGTGAAAGGTCAAACAATCACAAGAGCGAGAAGGGGAGAAAAGATGTTTCTGATGATTTGTCTCCTCTCAAGTGAAAACGTCTCAGGCTCCTCTGAGAGGCTGATGTCAACATCGTCGTCCCACGTATGAAGCTCTCATTTACAGTGCCTTGAATGCAACGTGACGAGACTAGTAAATCGACCAATAGCGAGCGACTCCCAGGGGGCTGCAGTTGCAGCGACACGCTTCAGGAAGCCGTGACGTGTCTTCTGTCCATCACACAGTCGGGAGCCGTTAACGTGCCCGTCTATCATCCCGGTGGGTTTTCCTGCTTCCTTCCTGCCCGTTCAAACATGGTTAGGATGTCATTACAGGAGCGTGCACGAGCGTGAGCGTGCACCTGTCTCAGCCTTCAGAGGCAGCTGTATTATTGATGGGTGTGTGTTTGTGAATCCGCCTTGAGGATGTTTTGTTCCCTGTTTCCAGAGACGGGAACATTCGGGGAACAGGAGCTGAAAATGAAGAGTGAGAGCGTGTGAACGATCACAGAGGGAGGAACACGTCACATGTCAGACTGTTACAGATATCTGTAGCCTGAAACATCTGGAATCTGTTAAACCTCAATCCGATCAATAAATTATTTCTGTTTTGTCCATTTAAACACTTGTCATTTGGAATATTTGCACATAAATCTATAAAAAAACAGACTGCACATAAAAGAATAACCCATTTCAGGTTCTTTGACATCTGTAAGACGACTGGGTTCAGAAACAAAACACTTCGTAGCCACAAACATCTGTAATCTGTGTTCAGACACTTAAGCAAAATAAATCCATTCAAGACTGCACCGACAAAACTACTAATTTAGTGTCTATGAACATCCAGTCTGTGTTGAACCTCTGGAATATTCGAGTAAAATCATCCAGCTCATTTGAAAAACAACCTGCCCTGATACATTTATATCTTTTCTGAACCTTTAGAACATTTAAGTAAGTTTAAGTAACTTATATTCCAGACTGCATTAAAAAATGACCCATTTTGTCCATTTAAACACGCGTCATTTGTAATATTTGTAAAATAAATTTAAGACTGCACTTAAAAAACAGACCATTTTGTGTCGCTGAACATTTGTTATCATGAGTATTTGAGTATAATCTATTTCTACCAGACTGCATTGACAAAACTACACGTTTTGTGTTTTGAAACACAAATCATCTGTTTAATCATTTAAATTCATCAGACGTAACAGATTTGAGTGTGTGCTTCCTCTCAGTGTGACAGGTGGAGTGTGTGTGTGAGTGTGTGTTGCTGTGACGTGTGTGTGTAATTGTGCTGAAATGCGAGTGTGTGAAATCCGATTGGTTCGTGTGTGAGATTCTTCACGGCAGCGGGAGGGTGAAGGAGCGACGGAGGGAGAAGTGATGGAGACAGAGGAGAGAGGAAGAGTCGAGAGTGCAACGTAAACAAGGTCTCCCTCCGTCAGCCGCGCTCGGCCAATCGCAGCTCGCCCCGGCCGTCTCTATGACAACAGTGACATCACTTGCCTGACGACCGTGTGTCTCCCTCGTGTGTGTGTGTTTGATTAGAGACAGAGGTGATGACTCACCGCGGCCCACGCACACGCACATTGTGAAGCACAGCGCTTCACAATGTGCGTGTGCGTGTGTGTGTGTACTTGAGCGTGTACTTGCAAGCTTTTCTGTATGTTTGTGTACATATTTCACTGTGTCTGTTGTGTTAATTGTGTGTGTGTGTGTGAATGTTTACTGTGTGTTTCTGGTGTGTGTGTATATGTTTACACACACTATATCGTACACGAGCCATTAAATGTGTGTGTCGGTTACTCGTGTCTGAACATCGTGTCCACATCCGTGTTCAAGTGGTTCCTGGTGTGTATTTGTGTGTTTTTGTGTGTATTTTCTTCTTCTTGGTTTTTCCTTCAGTGAACATCATCTTTGTGTCGGATCGTGTAAAATAACTGAGCTGCTGTTTTGGTCAGAACTCAAAATATGGATGTAAAGCTGCTGGTTTCCATTTAAAGGAGCAGTTCAACAAAAAGGTTATAATGATGCAATCAAATATCTGACAAAAATAAACATAAGTTGTGTGGTAGAGATTGTTTTATGTATATGTGTATGTAAATCAGACATACACCAGACTCCATTAAAAAAACCCTCGATTTTGTGTCTTTAAACATTTGTAAACTGTGTTAATAAAAATTCAAGAGCACATTAACAAAATGACTTGTTTCTCTTAGAAGACATGAGTAAAATATTTTGCACTGCGTTTAAAGACTGAAATTAAACATCTGTAATCTGTCGTACCTGGAATATCTGAGCAAAAAACACATTCCAGACTCCATTAACAGAACCGCCCTTTTTAAACATCTACTTTGTGTCTAGAGTTTGTGTATTAAAACACGTGTGTTGGAATATTTGAGTAACAAAAACACATTCCAGACTGCATTGAAAAAACGTCGGATTTTGTTTGAATTAGTTTAAGTTTTAGATTTTTGGCTTGTGATGGTTTAAATGAAGCAGTGACACCTTAAGGAGGGAAAACTATAAAATATCAAATATTAAAGAGACAAAAATCAAAGAAAACATTAACATAATTTGTGTAGCTGATATTTTTGTCTTATTTATGAATCATATTACAACCTGTCATCTTTATCTTGAGACACCTTGTGCAGTAGTGTGAGACTTGCTGTTGGATTTTTGTTGAATTTGAGGCAGAAATCTCCGAGACAGACGTCTGTATGTGAATGAAAATGTGTGATTTTGTATTTGTGAACAGGATTTTGTGTTGCAGACGGCTCTGCAAACACTCCAGAGTTGAATGTGACTCATCTGTGGCTGCAGTGCAGTCAGACACATCCTGACGACTCTTCAAGTTATACTTTGATGTAAACTTACGTTTCAGTGCTGTCCTGACTCCTCTTCCTCCTCCTTCCTGTGCAGACGGTCTGTTCGGACAGTGCCAGTCTCCTCACCAGGAACCCGTCAGGTACCAGGTGTCTGTCCAGGTCCTGCACAGACTGCAGGAAGTCCTCAAAGACCTGATGGTGCAAGGTGAGTCTCTGTTACAGTGACATTTGAAGCTTCGGGATAATTAGACTGTGGAAGCTCTGGCTGACATTTCTGGCGCAGGTCTGACCTGGAGGGACGACGTCACTCAAGAGATCATCAGCCGAGAGCTGAGTCGTGTTCCCACCGCCGGCTCGTCCTCCAAAGTTAACGAGAAGTTGCCCAGACAGTAAGAAATCAGTCCTGTAGAGAACAACACAAGAATTCAGAAGAATCTAAAGAAGGTTTTGAACTGAGTGCAAAGTCTTTATTTCCCAGGATGTCCAGGCTGCCGGGCCCGACTCAGCGGAGGGTTCGTGGCCCTGCTGACCCCGAGACGATGCAGCAGGATGCGGACTACATGATCCTCGACCCCTCCCGGTCCTCCGTGCGCATGCAGACGCCCCTGCTGGACCCTTACACCTACCACCAGGTGAGGTGTTTTTCAGGTAGTTGTGGAGTGTTTCTGCCCCCTAGTGGCCAAAACGTCTCACGCTGGTTGTCGTTGCAGCAGCAGTACGGCTACCAGGAGGAAGAGGAGCGCTCCCTCAACTCTCTGGACGATAATCCAGCTTTCCCGCTCCTCACTACCGCCTCTCGCTCCAGATCCCGAGGAGACACTTTGGACAGAGACCAGCAGCTCCTCCAGGACCTGGTCTCCTTTTACCTCACCTCCCCTTCTTCCTCCTCTTCCTCTTCCTCATCTTCCTCACCTGTGCAGTCCCTCTCCCGCCACAGAGGGGCAGCCGCTGCAGGATTCCCCTCCTCATCATCCTCCTCGTCCTCCTCATTCTTTCCGGACCTGGACTTCCCGCTGGACTACGGCGAGGACTACGTTTCCCAGGTGGCCCAGCTCAGAGAGCAGCAGCAGCAGCAGCAGCAGCAGCAGCAGCAGCAGCAGGCGGCGGACAAGAAGACGAAGGACGAGTACAACGCCCTGTCAGGACTGGATGGTGAGAGAGAATACAGAAAGAAAAGACGGAACTTTTATTCTCTGAATTCATGATGTTGGAGATAAAATATTATTACCTGACATCAGATTTTATCTTCTATTTAATGTCGAACATAAAACCAGTGTCCTCTAAACCGTTTTTTAACTTTTGACGAGATGAAGTATAAATTCTCATGTACTCTAGAGTAAAGATCCAGTAAAGTCCTGAAGCAGCCGTGTCTTTCAGAGCGCTCCCTGCAGAGACTGGCTCTGCTGCTGGATCACTACGGCCTGGATGTGAAGGATCTGTCCCCCGAGCAGAAGGACGAGCTGCCGGCCGCTCTGAAGCAGCTGCAGCTGGACGACTCGTACGCCTACAAACAAACCAAAGGTCGGTCGTCTTCAGGTCGCAGACAAACATGCTTTTTACTGCCGCTGTTAAACTGATGAGATCCTGCTGTCAGATCGTTCTCCTCACTCGTCTGGCAGGCTGTAAGTTCTTTATCACAGCGAGACAATGGAGGAGAAATCAAGTTCTTAAAATTAGTCCAAGCACAAGACCACAAATTATACATCAAAAATGTCGTTTAATAAACATCTAAATATATTTTGTCTTGAATTATTGATTATTAAACTCTGTTTGTGTTTATTGTTCAGATAAATATGGAAGTAATTCTGCACCAGGGAAGAAGGTGAGCATCATGACATTTACTCTAAAAGTAACAGCAAAGAAATAAGTAAAAGTACTTAGTTACCTTCTGCTACTGTTCACCACTTAGGCCTTTATTAACGTTTACCCGTCAGATCACAGAGGGGTCCATGGCGTACAAGATGGCCGCCCCCGAGGCTCCGCCCTCTTCAGTCAAGTCCCCCAAACCGGAGGCAGTCCAGAAGGACTCGAGTGCAGCAGCCAATCAGGACAAACTGAGGAAGACCGAGCCAGCGGCCAAGAGCGAGGAGTACGGATACATCGTGACCAATCAGAGGTGCAGTATGTCTGTTACTTCCTGCTGCTTGACCAATCAGGACGTCCTCGTGTGTGTGAGTGTTTGTGTGTGTGTGTCTACGTTTGTATATGAATGTGTATTTTTCAATGTGTGTGTGTTTATGTTTTTCTTTATGTGTGTGTCTGTTTCTGTGTGTTTACGTGTGTGCGTGATTATGTTTATGTTCACGTGTGTATGTGTGTGTGTGTGTGTGTGTCACTTCAGCCCCCTCAGTCTGAACGATGGTGTGCGTCTGTTGGAGCGTCTGTCAGAGAGGATCGTTCTCTCCACCAGCGCCTTCATCAACATCAGGTATACAGACTGTGACCTCCCCGAGCTGCAGGCCTGAACATCCTCCTGCTCCTCGTCCTCCTCCTCCTCACCGACTGGACCTCTGACTTTGATTTCATGGGATTCACTTTAAAACTTTGAGTCCATGTTAAATAAAACACTTTCTTGAGGAGAGCTGGTCTGCAGACAAACTGTTCATAAACATAAAAAGTCAAGAAGATAAATCTGAAAAATACAAATATGTTCGTGCAAAGATTAAAGAGAGAAAGAAGAAAAATAACACTTTATAAAACTAAACAAAAGAAACACCAGGAAGCAAGTGAACTGATTTTACTTAGAAATAAAGAAAGAAATAAGAAAATATCCCAGAAAACATTTAAAATTCAAATATCACATTATAATAAATTACAATAAAGAACAACAACTTCACTTCAGGTCTGTTTACTTAATTTGTAAAGTAACTGAAGTACCTGACATGTAAAGTAATCTGTCCTCCGGATTTGTCCTTGTGTCCGTCTGCAGTGTGTTCGGACCCGCCATCACCTTCAGAATCAGACCCAACTCCAACAACATGTCGGCCGGAGACGTGGCGGAGAAAGCTGGTGAGACACAGCAGCTGCTTCAGATACAAACAGCCAAGTAATCGATTACTGCTCCACGCATGAAGTTCTTTGTTCTGCTGTTTCGTTCCTGCAGTTGCAGAAAAGAACTTCTTGGAGTCTGAGACGGGCCTGAAGGTTCTGCAGGGTGGAGTTGGAGAGGTGGGTCCTGCTGGTATATAATGGGTTTACTATTAAAAAGTACCAAAAGTCGTACTTGAGTAAAAGCAAATTAAACATAATTACATGTTTGTATAAACTATCATTGATGATCAGATCAGATGTTCAGCGTGTTTCTGATTTATCTGATCGCCAACAGAAATAATCAAAAAAATAAATAATAATAAAATATATGTAGTAGAGTAAAAGTACAAAGTATTTCCTTCAAAATGAGACTTTTAAACACTTTTATTTTGAAAGTCAGCACAGGAAGTCCAGTGTATTTGAAGCTAGTCTAACCTGACCCGCTTGAGTTCTGGCTCCGGGTCCATGTGAGCAGCAGGACGAGAGCAGAGTAGCTCTGCACCGAGCGTCTGGTGAGTGTTAATCAGATCATTAACACTTTATTTTGTTATTGATCAGACAGAGTTTATTGATATTAACTGAGCTATAAAGTTTTATTCGTTGATGGAGTTATACTCCTGTAAAAAAGACTTAATAACAAGTTTAAAGTGACGTTATATGGACTTAATGTGCTTGTTATTCCACTTATTCTCTTTTATTACTACAACATTATAAATAATTTGAGGTCATTTCTACTCTAGAGACAATTTATAGGTTTTGTCATGACAGTTTTTATGATTCTTACTTGTTATATTTCATTAAGTCAGTCGCATGAGCTTCTTAACCCTCTTTATCCAGATGATGTGGATCATTTCCTGTTTAATGTTCTTTATAAAACTGCAGTTTTAGTGTGTATTTTCTTTAAACTGAGCATTAAAGCAGACGTGAAGCTTTTATGTCTCTGAAACACGTATCATGAGGCGTCTGCAGAGATCTTAAAGAATGTTTATGTCCTTTTCTTTACGAGCGGTGATAAATTAACTGTGTGGCGGCGCCGTAAATCAAAGAAAGAGAAGAGAACTTGAGTGAAGCACCTTTAAATCCACCTCGGTCCTCCACCCACATGCTGCCCCGTCATCCATTTTCTTTTTTTTCTTCAGTTTCGCTCACACTGAACCTCATCGGGGCCCCTTTATAATAGCAGGTGAAGTTTCTACCCCCCAGCTTTAATGTCTCTCAGATACCACACACACACACACACACACACACACACACACACACACACACACTGGTTGAGAGAGCGCCTCACATTCCTGAGGCCCACGGAGAGGAAGGAGGAGGTCCGAAAGGTCAAGAGAGACAATTCATCCGGGGAGAGGATGATGAGAAGGAGGCGAACAGAGTGGAGGGTGGAGGATCACTGTGATGAAGCACATGTTGGTGTATGTGAACATGTTTTTTCTATGTGTTATTAAAGCATCATTTTAATTGAACTGATTAGATTATTTATGTTAAATTTAACAAGTTAAAACAGATACATCATGCATACAGAACATGAATACAACCAGAGATGGACTATTATAGATAACAAGTAAAAGAATAGAAGCCGTGTGTGCAGCGGTGCATGAAGCAGCCTGATGGAGAAGCTAACATTAGCATTAGCCTGTAGGAGAAGCTAATGTTACCCTGTTGCTGCACATTCCTGCCCCACGTTCCTGCTGAGATGGACAAAGGACGAGATACCTCCTGCTCTTTCTCCTCCTCCTCCTCATCATCATCTCCACCTCATTACTCAACCGTGTGCTCAGATTTGAAGTTATGTCATCCTACTGTCCTCTCTCTATCTTATTAACTCAGAGGAATGATGTGAAGGCGTTGCCCCTGGCGACCCGAGTCCAGCCCAGCTCCCGCTGGGTGTTCTCCACGTTGGTGGCCATGGCCTGCATTGGCGGCATCCTGGTGGCGGCCATGACCATCGCCTGCCTGCGTCACCACGCCCACCGGCTGGCTGCGAAGAAGCTGGGGCTGGGACCGGAGGGAGGCAGCTTCACCCACCAGGAGTACCAGGTGAGACTAGTTTTCTATCTCTGAACCTGAAGCAGGCAGCGAGGAACGTCTTCTGTAATGAGGCCCGACACTAAATCAAGCAGTGAATTAAAGCAGTGTAACATACATAACTGGCTCACCAGGACCTGTGTCGCCAGCACATGGCCTCCAAAGGCGCCTTCGGACGCCTGGAGGCTGCCGCCCTCGGTGCCGTGGGAGGAGCGAGCGGAGGAGGAGGTGCAGGAGGAGGAGGTGGTGCCAGTATCGCTGCAGGAGGAGGAGGAGCAGGAGCAACAGGGGGCGGAGGTGCCGACTCGAGGGTGAGCAGCGTGTCGTCCCAGTTCAGCGATGGCGCCCAGCCCAGTCCGAGCTCCCACAGCAGCACGCCGTCATGGTGCGAGGAGCCGGCGCAGGCCAACATGGACATCTCCACCGGTCACATGATACTGGTCAGTAGAGGAAACACTGATTGTTGTTAAGGTCAAGAACTGGAGTCTTTTGAGTTACCTGTCTGCTGTTTCCTCCTCAGGCCTACATGGAGGACCACCTGAGGAACAAGGACCGTCTGATGAAGGAGTGGGAGGCTCTCTGCTCCTACCAGGCCGAGCCCAGCGCCGTCTCCGTGGCTCAGAGCGAAGCCAACGCCAAGAAGAACCGCTGCCCTGATTCGGTGCCCTGTGAGTTATTCATTTAAACCTTCAGGCACCCCACAGCACCAAAAACACCCAAACTCTGATTTAAAGATGCCAGGCTGGGCAGGAACTTTGTGAGAAATGTGTCCAAGACATCTCGAATATTCAGGAAACTGGATGCTGAGGGGTTAAATGTCACTGTTACTCCACAGATGACCACTCGAGGGTGAAGCTGAAGGCGGAGGTCAACCCTTCACGCTCCGACTACATGAACGCCAGCACCATAGTAAGTCTGACCTCACGTTTCATCCAACAGATCAATACTTTCTGTCTGTTACCTGCATCTTTATCTTGTTTTGACCTTCTTCAGATTGAACATGACCCCCGGATGCCGGCCTACATCGCCACCCAGGGCCCTTTGTCGCACACCATCTCTGACTTCTGGCAGGTCGGTGAGACACAAACCAAACTACAGCTGTCTTCTTTCTCCTGATTCTTACCCGAGTTTATGGGTGGGGAACCTTTATTCTGTCGATGGCCATTTCAACTGTTGAAACATAATTTTATGGCCTTCATTAACTTGATTGCAGTAACATAAATATCATGACCATTAATTAATGTTTCAGCCAATTATAATTTTATCCATCCGAGTCTAACTTCCTGTTTTAATCCAATTAACAGTTTAATAATCTGTTCCTGTTGGTGTTATAGTCGCTGATGTTCAGTAGTTTGAGCAGTAGATAACATTATAATGTACCTCAAATCATTTCAGAGCATTCTGATGTGATATTAAAAAACCCAGCCCTCTAAAATCTCATATATCAGCTTTAAATCACTTGGAAAAACAACATCTGAGGGCTGCATTTTTTTATCACTGCCGCTTAGCATTTTTTTTTCACATAAACAAAACATAAACAAACCTATACACATATATACAATAAACAAATAATAAACAGCCAACACAACAAAAAAGAAAAGAAAAAAGAGAAATATACCGCTTAGCATTTAGCTAACTCACCGAAGCTAGCCTGTCAAGTCTCCTGGTCTCTCCGCTTTGGATAAAACTGCTTGCTGCCACTCAAACTCCATCAGAGAGCGGAAACTTTATTCGGGCACACGAGACTTTCACCTCCACAAAGAAGAATTCCTTCGTCTATTTCTCCCGGAGAGAGAAACTCCGCTTCTACTTCTCTTTTTCTAGTCGCCATGTTCCGTTTTAGCTAACGGCTGTCTCTCCTGCCGCTGTTGACACCTGTCAATCACTGAGGACGTGACGTGATGACAGTTACGCTGATGTTGTGTTCAATGACCTTGATCTTGGCCCGGAAAGACAGACACCCTCCCCCTGGGGCTTTTAATTACACATTTGTAATCATTTTTCCTGAATTAATTTTTCATGGATTGCCTCGCTGGCCCGACCAAACAGTCTCGCGGAGGCCGGAGGTTCCCCACCCGGTTTAGAGCACCAGGAGAGAAAAATAGAAAAAAAAACTTCACTTCACACTTAAAGACCTAATTATTGCTTCTAGTCTGGTGGATGTTTATTTAGATCTGAAAATATAAAACTGCTCAAAATTAAAATCATATAAACAACCGTTACGAAATCATCTGAAATGTGCTTATTGGAAAACGGGTGTAAAGTGTTAAGAGGGAGTTATTTATTTCTTTTTTAACCCCACCTATACAAGAAAGAAAAGTCTGAATTTTGAGAAAAAAACATCAGAAATAAGAAAATGTCAGAATTTAGGGGAAAAGACAGAATTAACAAAAAGTAAGAATTCCAAGAAAAAGTATGAATTTTTGGAAACAAGTCAAAATTCTGATAAACAATAAAGTTTGAAAGAATTCAAAATTCTTCTTCTGAGACTTTCAATGATTTGTTTTCACAGTTGTGTCACTTTTTCCTCTGTATTTTTTAAAATTGTGTATCACCAGTAAAAATGGCACTTTTTTTTTCTTCTAAATTCTGACGTAAAAACTCCAAAATCACACTCTGTCTATGATACATGATCAATGACTGAAGCCGTCTCACTGACTGACAGATGTTACACAGTAAGTTCTTGGTTCTCTGTGGTGTAGATGGTTTGGGAGAACGGCTGCACCGTGATTGTGATGATGACGGCTCTGGTGGAGGATGGAGAGAAACAGTGCGATCGCTACTGGCCTGACGAGGGCTCGTCCCTCTACCATATCTACGAGGTGAGGACCAGTGCCGGTTCTAGACCGGTTTTAATGGGGAGCCAGGTTGGGGCTGGCTTTTTGGCTCCTGTTGCGCCTCCCCAAGAGCCGCCACTGGACTGAGGACATGTCTGATTGGTCTCAGTCCATCAGGAGCTGATGCTTTCCTCTCTGTCCAGGTGAACTTGGTGTCGGAACACATCTGGTGCAACGACTTCCTGGTGCGAAGCTTCTACCTGAAGAACGTGCAGACGCAGGAGACCAGGACTCTCACTCAGTTCCACTTCCTCAGCTGGCCGGCTCAGGGCATCCCCACCTCCACACGCCCCCTGCTGGACTTCCGCAGGTACTGCTGCTACCTGGATATCCACACAGAGTCAGCTGCAGCAACAGCAGGACAGGAGAGCATCCTGTAAACTTTCCCCTCCATCCCTCCTCCTCTCCTCCTCCTCTCCTCCTCTCCTCCCGTCCTCCCACCCTGTGCGATGGAGGTCAGCTTCCTTTAATTTGAACATGTCTGTCTGTGTCATTCTTGTGGTTTGCAGCTAGTAGTCTGGCTCCAGTTGCATAGTCACAAAAATGATCATGGACTGATGTGGCTGCAGCAGGAGGTCCATCGCCGAAAACCCCTTTTACCCTCCCATCTATCTATCTATCTATCTATCTATCTATCTATCTATCTATCTATCTATCTATCTATCTATCTATCTAAGAAAAAGAACTTTGACACTGGCCCTTATCCTCTTCATTTTCATCTTGCTTGTCAGAAATAAAAAGACGACAGATGAGATGAAAATGATCTAAAAACAACATTAAAGAAACGTGTTTCTGAAGCATATCCACCTTTTCTTAAGCAGTTTCTGCCACTTTTCAGTTTTTCATCACACAGATGATAATTTATAACAAATACGTACATAGAACTGCTGAAAACAATCATGAATAAGTCTAAAAATAAACCAGCAGTAATAGAGACTGTCGTCATCTTGTCGTGTTTTCTCTCTTCAGGAAGGTGAACAAGTGCTACCGAGGACGATCCTGCCCCATCATCGTTCACTGCAGGTAAACCTTCAGCAGTGATTCATCAGTCAGATCAGAAGAATAAACACAGTTCTGCAGACACATTAACACCCCAAACTAATAACTCATTCAGTTTGAGGTGTTTTAATAATCATTTAAGTCACTTTTCATGTAAAAACCTTTCATGATTCAGTATAATTTGTGCATGCAGTCCATTGTAGTACCACATAACTCCACATGGTGGCAGACAGCTGCAACAACAGACAGCTTTGAGTCCACTGAAGTGTTTGTATTCAAAAACTGTCTTCAGCTCACATTCGATCACAAAGTTAAATGTTTTTAATAGTTATTTTTGTTTATTAAAGTTTGCTCTATGTTGTTTCCATAGTGACGGCACAGGCCGGACTGGGACTTACATCCTGATCGACATGGTTCTCAATCGTATGGCTAAAGGTGATGTACTTCATGGATGTTATGGTTGTATCTAATATAAAGATATTACACAAACAGAACACATGAGACATTAGAAACAATCTCAGATTGTGCGTTCATGTGTCCACCTGTTCTCCTGCAGGTGTGAAAGAGATCGACATCGCCGCTACACTGGAGCACGTCCGAGACCAGAGACCTGGGATGGTTCGCACCAAGGTCAGTCACACTAAAGGGGCTTTTCCATCAGCATGGAACCAGAAGTTCACAAAGCAGAGAAACAAGGAGTAGAATTACATATACGAGTGCTGCTGTGACCTTCCTACCTGCATCGTTTCATTCTCTCCTCAATGAAGCCTGGAGTGATTATGTTTAAACGCCACAGCTGATCCTTCCTTTGACTCTCAGCTAGAGCTTCTGAGGAGGTTTTCAAGTTTCCATTTCCATGTCCGACTTTAAAATGCTCCGGGATCAGACCTGCCAAAACCAAAAAAATCACAAAACATCTGGTTCAACTTGTGCTATTTAGTCTGAAGCTTTTGATTCATGGAGCTCAAACCCATAATTCAGATGGTCAAATACAAACGTTTTTTAATCTTGACTTGAGTTGTTAACTTTCAGAGTTTACTGATTTTACAGGTTGCATTGTAGACTTGATGTGAAGGAAACTTGTCTGTCTTCTTGGCTCCAGGACCAGTTTGAGTTTGCCCTGACGGCCGTCGCTGAGGAGGTCAACGCCATCCTCAAAGCCCTGCCCCAGTGAAACCAGTACGACCCAGACCGGCCTCCTGTCCGCCCCCCTCGACTCGCAGACTCCTCTCCTACCTGGCCTTTTCTCTCTACCATGATGAAGACAGACGTTATGAAATGTAACCGTGATGTCAATCAATTTGAAAGAATTTCTGAAGGCATCATAACACCTAAAATCTGACTTTTAAGTACACATGGTACTGATATGATGCGTTCAGGGACATTCAGAGGTTAGAAAGAAGCATGTCGCATCATACTAATACGTATTTTACTCAAATCCCTCTGGAGGCAATTTCAAATTTTAAAAAAAGACAAAAATGTTCAAATCTTGATTGATAGTAAGACAAAACAGTGCACGGAATTAAATCAAAATACAGTTTATAAAGGCTCTTGAATCACTTTAAAATATAAATAATTCAGATTTTAAAATATGTGTGATCACCTCCAGACATAAAGCTCGTTTCCTCTCAGCGTATTCACTGATCGACAGGTTCCAGAGGGTCACATAACGTTCCCACCTTCTGACTGCACGTTAACGAGCCGCAGACTATTTTACTGAATCTTAAGCCTGAATTTCTGGTAGCTGTGCTCCAATTTAATCCAGATTGAAGCAAAAACACTATTTTTCCTCTTATATGTGGTTGAAGTTTGTTGAAATTGTGCTGCAGTTGGGTCATCGTGTGTCAACATGGAAGCAAAACTGATTTTAAAATGATTTAAAAGAATCTAGATGAGATTTAAAAGAAAAAAAAAAGATCTAATGGAGGACTTAAAGTTTCTGATCCTGGTGAAGTACTGATTGTTTCCACTTCCTGCTCGGCCTGTAGCCTCCCTCCTCTCCTCACATGACGACTAACACCTGCAGAAAATACGTATGACGTCCGTCTCTTTGTGTGCCATTCAGGTCGTTTGAAGTCACTGGATATATTGTTGTATACCTCATGCAAGTCAGAAAATGAATAAAAAAAACAAAAAAACAAAACATAAAATGCTATTCTGATAAACAAGAAATGCTATTTTGTATCTGTGAGACCTTAAATAAATCTTTTGTGTTTAAGTGCTGCAATCGCTCGTGTGACTTCTGATTGTACAGCTGGGTTTTTTGCTCTTAGTCTTTCAGTTTTTTTAAATGTTTATTTTTGTAAAATCTCTAGATTTTAAGGATCAAAATCCACACACAGTCCTCTCTATGAAGATGATGATTATGGTGAGGAAGAGGTCATGAAACAATCATGATGTCAAATGACTAAAAAATTGGTGCATTCAGGGACATTCAGAGGTTTCATTGCCAGCAAATGAGAGATTAAAAGCAGCAACTCCTCTGCAACACAGCAAGAACCACACATATGTACATTTTCTTCCAGTTAGGCTATTTGTTAGTGAGAAAAACTGAAATAAAAATGATGAAATGAGTATTAATCATCCACGTTCATGGCACCAGAGGATAAATCCATGAAACAGTTTTTAAACTCTTTTGTCCCTTTGTCAGTTTGCGTAAATCTCCCGACCTAGAAATAAAATACTCAGTGGGCTTAACCCAGAAACTTGACACTGTCTGACCTCCAGGATTAAGCCTGGTCCCGTTTAGACAATGCATTAGCTTTAAAATGATCACTCGTTACATTACATCACATTAATCCAGTGAGGAGCTGAGACAAGTGCAAACACAAGTTATGATAAATGCTAAAGGTCAAAATATTTTACTTTGTTTAATATACTGTAGGCAAAATATCTTAGGACCTCTGACTCGGGACATTTACCATTCTAGACAATTCAAAATTGAAAAGTTGGACATTTTGTCAGAGCTGACTGGAGGTGAAGATACACATTTATACAACCAGATAAACAGATAATGTTTGACAATTTTGATCGACGGTTCTTTACAGCTCTTAAAATGATACCTGACCGATGTCAATGCAACATCTTGTGCTCTCTGAAGCAAATACTGGAAAAAGAATAACTTCAACATTTTATTAGCACAGTTAAAAGCTTAACAATGTGTAGAATTAAACCAATCAGTCCAATATTGCTTCAAAACATGAAACATTCACATAATTCAGAACACATTTGTGTACGGCTTTTCTTTGTGGCATATGAAGACACAGGGTCCAGAAGTTTCAGCAGTCTAGTACTCCTCACCTTCATCCTCCTCTCCGATGCTGTCGGTTCCCACCTCTTCGTAATCCTTCTCCAGGGCAGCCATGTCCTCTCTGGCCTCGGAGAACTCTCCCTCCTCCATCCCCTCCCCAACGTACCAGTGGACGAAGGCCCTCTTGGCGTACATCAGGTCGAACTTGTGGTCGAGACGAGCCCAGGCCTCAGCGATGGCGGTGGTGTTGCTCAGCATGCAGACGGCCCTCTGCACCTTGGCCAGATCTCCTCCAGGAACCACCGTGGGAGGCTGGTAGTTGATGCCCACCTTGAAGCCTGTGGGACACCAGTCCACGAACTGGATGGATCGCTTGGTTTTGATGGAGGCGATGGCTGAGTTGACATCTTTGGGCACCACGTCACCACGATACAGGAGGCAGCAGGCCATGTATTTCCCATGGCGAGGGTCACATTTGACCATCTGGTTGGCGGGCTCGAAGCAGGCGTTGGTGATGTCGGCGACAGACAGCTGCTCATGATAGGCCTTCTCTGCTGAGATAACAGGGGCGTAGGTGGTCAGAGGGAAGTGGATACGAGGGTAGGGCACCAGATTGGTCTGGAACTCCATCAGGTCCACATTCAAGGCGCCGTCGAAGCGCAGGGAGGCGGTGATGGAGGAGACGATCTGTCCAATCAGCCTGTTGAGGTTGGTGTAGGTCGGACGCTCGATGTCCAGGTTCCTGCTACAGATGTCATAGATGGCCTCATTGTCCACCATGAAGGCGCAGTCCGAGTGCTCCAGGGTGGTGTGGGTGGTCAGGATGGTGTTGTAGGGCTCCACCACGGCTGTGGACACTTGGGGAGCTGGGTACACGGCAAACTCCAGCTTGGACTTTTTGCCGTAGTCCACAGAGAGACGCTCCATCAGCAGAGAGGTGAAGCCAGAGCCGGTTCCTCCACCGAAGGAGTGGAAGATGAGGAAACCTTGGAGTCCAGTGCACTGGTCAGCCTGCAGGAAAATACAGAAAGTGATCAAAATGTTCGGTCGCATGAAACACCACCATACCTTACACTGTCGTAAAAACTCACCAGTTTGCGGGTCCTGTCCAGAACAAGGTCGATGATTTCCTTGCCGACGGTGTAGTGGCCACGGGCGTAGTTGTTGGCTGCGTCCTCTTTGCCTGTGATCAGCTGCTCCGGGTGGAAGAGCTGGCGGTAGGTTCCAGTTCGCACTTCATCTGAGGAGCAACAAGAATACTGGTTTAAAGTAATGCTCTGTTCTCTTGAGACCCACACTAGTGATCTTTTCCTGAACATTTGCACTAACAATGTGGTGGTTATGTCAATAAATTCACACTTTTAGACATAATTTAACCTTTAAGAGTGCATTAATTTGAAATACAGTCTGCTTGCACCTTTTCGTTCACTCGACCCTCCTCTACACACCTGAAAATAAATTCCATAATATGTGAACTGCTTCTGATGCCTAATGGGGAAACTAGTCAAGTTCCGCTATTGTTGGACACATTTAGAACACAGATGTTGTTAAGCTGGAAGAAAATGAAATTAAGCAATACAAAGCATATTATTAAACCTAATGAAAGGAAGTAGTTTTTTTTCGTTTAGTAAATCTGGCCCTTACCGATGACAGTTGGCTCCAAGTCCACAAAGACAGCTCTGGGAACATGTTTGCCAGCTCCAGTCTCACTGAAGAAGGTGTTGAAGGAGTTGTCCCCCCCCCCTCCAATGTTCTTGTTGCTGGGCATCTGACCGTCCGGCTGGATGCCGTGCTCCAGGCAGTACAACTCCCAGCATGCATTGCCCATCTGGACACCGGCCTGGCCGACATGCATAGAAATACACTCACGCTGTGGAGAGATGAGACAAAGACCGGTTATTTGTTTTTTCATAGAGGCAAATATAGCTGTCAGAATTCGTACTGTAGGAGTGATGAGGCTGCATTTTCTGCTTTGTATTCAGCCAACAGATTCAGATCTTTGTCTGCAGAGCACTGGCTGACCCAGCAGGGCCAGTCTGCTGCTCATCATATGGCCTGGTTTGATTATTTTTAAATACCTGCAGACGACAGTCCGGGTGATGATAGCCAATCAGAGCTTGTTACATCGGCTAGTTTGCATTGTTTTATCAGCTCAAGGACCAAAGTATCACAGAAAGGCTGACAGGACACGCTAAATGACCAAGTCGATCTGATAATGGCTAATATGAAAAGGAAAAGCAGGGGCAAATGTGAAACTACCAAGTGGTATAAGTAATAATGCAGATATAAAAAAGGTGATTAGAATCTGTATTCTTAATTCTTTCTCTCACATTTTCAATTCCATTATTTATAAATGAATTCAAGCATTGTTGAAAGATGTGCTTACGGACTATTGTTGGTAGATTAATATTCAATATGTACATTCTATTTATATTTCTTTTTATGCTACATTAAAATATCACATAATGCAATTCATTGATTAATTTGTTATCCAATTACATTATTAATATGGCATCATGTCTTTTGTAGCTGTATTTACTTATGACTTAAACCACTTGGTGGTTTCACCCAGTGGTCCCAACATAAGGATAAATCTGAGGAGTGCTGAGATTATTAAAGGGGTCGAAATATGACCTAAAGTTCTGCTGTAAAAATGTGTATTTGTATCTCTTTTTCTACAATTTCGTTGCACACTGTGCAATGACAATAAAAGGATTCTGATTCTGTATTATTTTTCCAGAACTCTGAAGTGGGGAAATGTGTGATCACAACTTGTTGTCATGCAGCAGTTCAATTCAGGCAAACATTATCTTCTTTGATAGATATACATAATGAAACAAGCTATAACATGTAATATCTTGGAAAATAGTATTTCAGACTTTAAATCGAGATTTTACTTTCACTGAAATATTTATCAACTTTCAATATTTTCTAGGACCCCCTCCAGTACACCATGAAGATCTATGTTTGATGCTAAATAAGAGTAGGAATTAAAACAGATCAAGTTACTTGACTGATAAACTTATAAAAAACAAAACATCTTAAGACCTAAAGGCAATATTACATTGTACTGAATGTGTTTTAATGGCAAATTAGTTGGTTTTTTAGTTAAAGATCCTTTCTGATGCTTATGTGCCAATCTCTTATTTTCAATATATTTTTTATCAAATTAAAAATCTTAACGGCAATTAATGAATAAATCCTCAACAACCCCTTTGAGACACGATAACTAATGAGTGTCAAGTGAATTCAAGCCATTGTCAGTGACTGGTCGAGGTTTCCGTTTAAAAGTTAAAACCACCACCATGTCGATCCCTTTTTTAAAAAACAGCTTGTGGATTAAAATGTGTAGCAATCACTTGTCCTCCATTTTAATTCAGACTGCGCAGTCAGTTTTTTGGCCTCGTGAGACGACACAGAAGACACCGTTACACACGTAAACACGCCAACACTCCCGAAAATACCGGGCAAGTTTAATTAATCTATCCACATTAATCACCGTTTATAACGACATATATTAGATTCCCGAGGTGTCTTTACAAAACGTTACGGATTTACATCCGAGAACGACACGGTTAATTTAACCAATCAAGACTAATCGGATTTTTACGAGTTTTATAACAATATGCTAACTTTTAAGACAGCTTTACTATCTTAAAACGCATTGTGAATAAAAACGGTGCTGTCGCTCGAAGAGGAACAAAGGTCTGTCGTCTGAACACTGTATTACACACTAGCATATTATTATTATTATTATTATTATTATTATTATTATTATTTTAATGTACTTCGTGCTTCATCACTCACCATTTTTCTGAATAAGTTCTCCTTCTCCCCGACGTCGAAGAATCGGTTGTAGAAGGCAGTACTGAGGAGCGGAAGAGGAGCCGTTTATATTTATACTTTTTCAAGGGGGCGTGGCCAAAGCGGCTGTTTGAATTTCCTCTAGGCGAGAGCGGTAGTTGAGCGCTGCGTTCAGGAGCGGCCCGAAATATTCTTCTTCCGAGACTTCAGCTGCGTTATTGACGCAAATTTGAAGTTATCTTTTATAAAAGGCCGGACTGTTTCTGCATTTTTTGCATCTAATATAATAATCACTTCCACATTAAAGTCCCCTGTTTTGTTAACTGTATTGAATGAACAGAAATAAATGATGTATTGCAGAAACAAACTGGTATTTGATGGTGTGTTCAGCGACATAAATAAATACATAGGTGCATGGAGACACAGGGAGGAGGTAAAAGGTGATCAATGCTATTTTGATCCGTGATAATCAAATCTGACACACTTCACACAGAGCCAGTTCATTTTCTACAAAGCAAAACAGCGATCACATGTGAAGAACAGAAAAAAAAAAAATCAGTGCACCTTTTACAGAAATGTAAAGCCAACTAGCCCCAGTCCACTTTTTCAAATACCATTATGAGTTTCCAGTTTGGGCAGATGCCCGGCAAGCTGTGCTAACGACCTTACAGCAGCTGCAGTCAACAGTACTTAGCAGTTCTCTCTGCGCTGCTCACTATTTGTATTAGTTTTTATTCAATAAAAGTATTTTTGTGCTTTGCAGCTGACATAAATGAACCAGCAAATTAGCCTAATAACAAAATGATCATTTGCCTTTAGAATAGGTCTGGCCAGATATACAGCTGCTTCTTAGAAACAAGATAAATTATATCAAGATTATCTACAATTTTCAATAATAACACCTGACTTCTGTTTGGTTTGATTAAAATGCTGAGAGTCAATTATTTCATCATATGCAGATTATAAAATGTAATGATTACCTGAGGCACAAAGTGAATTGGGTGAAGTCTCAAATTCTGCTTTATCATTTTTACTTTGGCAATAATTTTTTTTCCAGTTTCATTTATCAATACAATTATACTACATATATTGTAGTATTCCTACAAATCTAGAAGCAGCAGCTTGGCTAAATATGTCCTTTTTTCCTCTTCATTATTAAAATGTCATTCTGCCTCACTCAACATTAACAATTACACAACCAGCAAATTTTAGCCCAGTTTTACTATGACAGGCACCTGAATTTATATAGTCCTGTGGGTGATCTCAACTTGGGAGGGAGAATGTACACGAAGTACCTGAAGGCAACATAAATCTCATGCATTCAGCACCCACACATACATTTAATATACAGTCTAACTTGACTAATGTTATGTAAGGCATGACTGTAAAGAGGATTTAGACCTAAATGTTGAATGTGTCAGAAATCAACTGCTCGATACAGCTCTTAAGATACAAGGATGTTGTCAAAGCAAACACAGGACAAATAACTTTGAGCTTTTATTAGCACAGTTAAAAGCTTAACAGGAATGTGCAGAACTTCACCAACCAGTCCAGTATTGCTTCAGAAGATGAAAGATTCACATAATTCAGAACACAATCATGTACGGCTTTTTTTCCCCTGGCATATGAAGACACAGCAGGTTCCAGACATTTCAGCAGTCTAGTACTCCTCGCCTTCATCCTCCTCTCCGATGCTGTCGGTTCCCACCTCTTCGTAATCCTTCTCCAGGGCAGCCATGTCCTCTCTGGCCTCGGAGAACTCTCCCTCCTCCATCCCCTCCCCAACGTACCAGTGGACGAAGGCCCTCTTGGCGTACATCAGGTCGAACTTGTGGTCGAGACGAGCCCAGGCCTCAGCGATGGCGGTGGTGTTGCTCAGCATGCAGACGGCCCTCTGCACCTTGGCCAGATCTCCTCCAGGAACCACCGTGGGAGGCTGGTAGTTGATGCCCACCTTGAAGCCTGTGGGACACCAGTCCACAAACTGGATGGATCGCTTGGTTTTGATGGTGGCGATGGCTGAGTTGACATCTTTGGGCACCACGTCACCACGATACAGGAGGCAGCAGGCCATGTATTTCCCATGGCGAGGGTCGCATTTGACCATCTGGTTGGCGGGCTCGAAGCAGGCGTTGGTGATGTCGGCGACAGACAGCTGCTCATGATAGGCCTTCTCTGCTGAGATAACAGGGGCGTAGGTGGTCAGAGGGAAGTGGATACGAGGGTAGGGCACCAGATTGGTCTGGAACTCCGTCAGGTCCACATTCAAGGCGCCGTCGAAGCGCAGGGAGGCGGTGATGGAGGAGACGATCTGTCCAATCAGCCTGTTGAGGTTGGTGTAGGTCGGACGCTCAATATCCAGGTTCCTGCGACAGATGTCATAGATGGCCTCATTGTCCACCATGAAGGCGCAGTCGGAGTGCTCCAGGGTGGTGTGGGTGGTCAGGATGGAGTTGTAGGGCTCCACCACGGCTGTGGACACTTGGGGAGCTGGGTACACGGCAAACTCCAGCTTGGACTTTTTGCCGTAGTCCACAGAGAGACGCTCCATCAGGAGAGAAGTGAAGCCAGAGCCGGTTCCTCCACCGAAGGAGTGGAAGATGAGGAAACCTTGGAGTCCAGTGCACTGGTCAGCCTGCAGGAAAATACAGAAAGTGATCAAAATGTTTGGTCGCATGAAACACCACCATACCTTACACTGTCGTAAAAACTCACCAGTTTGCGGGTCCTGTCCAGAACAAGGTCGATGATTTCCTTGCCGACGGTGTAGTGGCCACGGGCGTAGTTGTTGGCTGCGTCCTCTTTGCCTGTGATCAGCTGCTCCGGGTGGAAGAGCTGGCGGTAGGTTCCAGTTCGCACTTCATCTGAGGAGCAACAAGAATACTGGTTTAAAGTAATGCTCTGTTCTCTTGAGACCCACACTAGTGATCTTTTCCTGAACATTTGCACTAACAATGTGGTGGTTATGTCAATAAATTCACACTTTTAGACATAATTTAACCTCTAAGAGTGCATTAATTTGAAATACAGTCTGCTTGCACCTTTTCGTTCACTCGACCCTCCTCTACACACCTGAAAATAAATTCCATAATATGTGAACTGCTTCTGATGCCTAATGGGGAAACTAGTCAAGTTCCGCTATTGTTGGACACATTTAGAACACAGATGTTGTTAAGCTGGAAGAAAATGAAATTAAGCAATACAAAGCATATTATTAAACCTAATGAAAGGAAGTAGTTTTTTTTCGTTTAGTAAATCTGGCCCTTACCGATGACAGTTGGCTCCAAGTCCACAAAGACAGCTCTGGGAACATGTTTGCCAGCTCCAGTCTCACTGAAGAAGGTGTTGAAGGAGTTGTCCCCCCCCCCTCCAATGTTCTTGTTGCTGGGCATCTGACCGTCCGGCTGGATGCCGTGCTCCAGGCAGTACAACTCCCAGCATGCATTGCCCATCTGGACACCGGCCTGGCCGACATGCATAGAAATACACTCACGCTGTGGAGAGATGAGACAAAGACCGGTTATTTGTTTTTTCATAGAGGCAAATATAGCTGTCAGAATTCGTACTGTAGGAGTGATGAGGCTGCATTTTCTGCTTTTTACAAAAACAAAACATCTTAAGACCTAAAGGCAATATTACATTGTACTGAATGTGTTTTAATGGCAAATTAGTTGCATTTTAGTTAAAGATCCTTTCTGATGCTTATGTGCCAATCTCTTATTTTCAATATATTTTTATCAAATTAAAAATCTTAACGGCAATTAATGAATAAATCCTCAACAACCCCTTTGAGACACGATAACTAATGAGTGTCGAGTGAATTCAAGCCATTGTCAGTGACTGGTCGAGGTTTCCGTTTAAAAGTTAAAACCACCACCATGTCGATCCCTTTTTTAAAAAACAGCTTGTGGATTAAAATGTGTAGCAATCACTTGTCCTCCATTTTAATTCAGACTGCGCAGTCAGTTTTTTGGCCTCGTGAGACGACACAGAAGACACCGTTACACACGTAAACACGCCAACACTCCCGAAAATACCGGGCAAGTTTAATTAATCTATCCACATTAATCACCGTTTATAACGACATATATTAGATTCCCGAGGTGTCTTTACAAAACGTTACGGATTTACATCCGAGAACGACACGGTTAATTTAACCAATCAAGACTAATCGGATTTTTACGAGTTTTATAACAATATGCTAACTTTTAAGACAGCTTTGCTATCTTAAAACGCATTGTGAATAAAAACGGTGCTGTCGCTCGAAGAGGAACAAAGGTCTGTCGTCTGAACACTGTATTACACACTAGCATATTATTATCATTATTATCATTATTATTATTATTTTAATGTACTTCGTGCTTCATCACTCACCATTTTTCTGAATAAGTTCTCCTTCTCCCCGACGTCGAAGAATCGGTTGTAGAAGGCAGTACTGAGGAGCGGAAGAGGAGCCGTTTATATTTATACTTTTTCAAGGGGGCGTGGCCAAAGCGGCTGTTTGAATTTCCTCTAGGCGAGAGCGGAAGTTGAGCGCTGCGTTCAGGAGCGGCCCGAAATATTCTTCTTCCTAGACTTCAGCTGCGTTATTGACGCAAATTTGAAGTTATCTTTTATAAAAGGCCGGACTGTTACTGCATTTTTTGCATCTAATATAATAATCACTTCCACATTAAAGTCCCCTGTTTTGTTAACTGTATTGAACGAACAGAAATAAATGATGTATTGCAGAAACAAACTGGTATTTGATGGTGTGTTCAGCGACATAAATAAATACATAGGTGCATGGAGACACAGGGAGGAGGTAAAAGGTGATCAATGCTATTTTGATCCGTGATAATCAAATCTGACACACTTCACACAGAGCCAGTTCATTTTCTACAAAGCAAAACAGCGATCACATGTGAAGAACAGAAAAAAAAAAAAATCAGTGCACCTTTTACAGAAATGTAAAGCCAACTAGCCCCAGTCCACTTTTTCAAATACCATTATGAGTTTCCAGTTTGGGCAGATGCCCGGCAAGCTGTGCTAACGACCTTACAGCAGCTGCAGTCAACAGTACTTAGCAGTTCTCTCTGCGCTGCTCACTATTTGTATTAGTTTTTATTCAATAAAAGTATTTTTGTGCTTTGCAGCTGACATAAATGAACCAGCAAATTAGCCTATTAACAAAATGATCATTTGCCTTTAGAATAGGTCTGGCCAGATATACAGCTGCTTCTTAGAAACAAGATAAATTATATCAAGATTATCTACAATTTTCAATAACACCTGACTTCTGTTTGGTTTGATTAAAATGCTGAGAGTCAATTATTTCATCATATGCAGATTATAAAATGTAATGATTACCTGAGGCACAAAGTGAATTGGGTGAAGTCTCAAATTCTGCTTTATCATTTTTACTTTGGCAATCATTTTTTTTCCAGTTTCATTTATCAATACAATTATACTACATATATTGTAGTATTCCTACAAATCTAGAAGCAGCAGCTTGGCTAAATATGTCCTTTTTCCCTCATTATTAAAATGTCACTCTGCCTCACTCAACATTAACAATTACATAACCAGCAAATTCTTTGCCCAGTTTTACTATGAAAGGCACTTGAATTCATATAGTCCTGTGGGTGATCTCAACTTGGGAGGGAGAATGTACACGAAGTATCTGAAGGCAACATAAATCTCATGCATTCAGCACCCACACATACATTTAATATACAGTCTAACTTGACTAATGTTATGTAAGGCATGACTGTAAAGAGGATTTAGACCTAAATGTTGAATGTGTCAGAAATCAACTGCTCGATACAGCTCTTAAGATACCAGCATGTTGTCAAAGCAAACACAGGACAAATAACTTTGAGCTTTTATTAGCACAGTTAAAAGCTTAACAGGAATGTGCAGAACTTCACCAACCAGTCCAGCGTTGCTTCAGAAGATGAAAGATTCACATAATTCAGAACACAATCATGTACGGCTTTTTTTTCCTGGCATATGAAGACACAGCAGGTTCCAGACATTTCAGCAGTCTAGTACTCCTCGCCTTCATCCTCCTCTCCGATGCTGTCGGTTCCCACCTCTTCGTAATCCTTCTCCAGGGCAGCCATGTCCTCTCTGGCCTCGGAGAACTCTCCCTCCTCCATCCCTTCCCCAACGTACCAGTGGACGAAGGCCCTCTTGGCGTACATCAGGTCGAACTTGTGGTCGAGACGAGCCCAGGCCTCAGCGATGGCGGTGGTGTTGCTCAGCATGCAGACGGCCCTCTGCACCTTGGCCAGATCTCCTCCAGGAACCACCGTGGGAGGCTGGTAGTTGATGCCCACCTTGAAGCCTGTGGGACACCAGTCCACAAACTGGATGGTGCGCTTGGTTTTGATGGTGGCGATGGCTGAGTTGACATCTTTGGGCACCACGTCACCACGATACAGGAGGCAGCAGGCCATGTATTTCCCATGGCGAGGGTCGCATTTGACCATCTGGTTGGCGGGCTCGAAGCAGGCGTTGGTGATGTCGGCGACAGACAGCTGCTCATGATAGGCCTTCTCTGCTGAGATAACAGGGGCGTAGGTGGCCAGAGGGAAGTGGATACGAGGGTAGGGCACCAGATTGGTCTGGAACTCCGTCAGGTCCACATTCAAGGCGCCGTCGAAGCGCAGGGAAGCGGTGATGGAGGAGACGATCTGTCCAATCAGCCTGTTGAGGTTGGTGTAAGTTGGACGCTCGATGTCCAGGTTCCTGCGACAGATGTCATAGATGGCCTCGTTATCCACCATGAAGGCGCAGTCGGAGTGCTCCAGGGTGGTGTGGGTGGTCAGGATGGAGTTGTAGGGCTCCACCACGGCTGTGGACACTTGGGGAGCTGGGTACACGGCAAACTCCAGCTTGGACTTTTTGCCGTAGTCCACAGAGAGACGCTCCATCAGCAGAGAGGTGAAGCCAGAGCCGGTTCCTCCACCGAAGGAGTGGAAGATGAGGAAACCTTGGAGTCCAGTGCACTGGTCAGCCTGCAGGAAAATACAGAAAGTGATCAAAATGTTCGGTCGCATGAAACACCACCATACCTTACACTGACTTAGAATTTTAACTCACCAGTTTGCGGGTCCTGTCCAGAACAAGGTCGATGATTTCCTTGCCGACGGTGTAGTGGCCACGGGCGTAGTTGTTGGCTGCGTCCTCTTTGCCTGTGATCAGCTGCTCCGGGTGGAAGAGCTGGCGGTAGGTTCCAGTTCGCACTTCGTCTGAGGAGCAACAAGAATACTGGTTTGAGGTCAAGCTCTACGCTCTTGAGAACTGTTGCTGTATGCGTAAACTAGTCATGTCATTCCACTACTGGCAGACACATTTAGACCACAAATGTTAAGCTGGAAGAAAATGTCCTTGAAATTAAGCAGTACAAAGCATATTATTAAACCTAATGAAAGGAAGTCGTTTTTTTCGTTTAGTAAATCTGGCCCTTACCGATGACAGTTGGCTCCAAGTCCACAAAGACAGCTCTGGGAACATGTTTGCCAGCTCCAGTCTCACTGAAGAAGGTGTTGAAGGAGTCGTCTCCTCCTCCAATGGTCTTGTCGCTGGGCATCTGACCGTCCGGCTGGATGCCGTGCTCCAGGCAGTACAACTCCCAGCATGCATTGCCCATCTGGGCACCGGCCTGGCCGACATGCATAGAAATACACTCACGCTGTGGAGAGAAGAGAAAAAGACCGGTTATTTGTTTTTCATAAAAGAGGCAAATACAATTGTCAGAATTTGTACTGTAGGAGTGATGAGACTGCAGTTTTTCACTTTGTAGTCAGCCGACAGATTCAGATCTTTGTCTGCTGAGCACTGACTGACCCAGATCACACATCAACAGCTCCTCAGAGCCTCAGTATCAGTCTGCATATCATCACATGGCCTGGTTTGATTTTTAGAAAAGCATCACTACTGCTCAAATTAACAGCTGTTACAGCAATCAAATTTTTTTGGTAACGCTTGTAATAAATATCATAAAGGACAATCAGGCAATTGATTTCTTTATAATCATGCATGTTTTTTTTTTTAACATGTACTACCCTACTGTACAGCTGCCATCTAGTCTTAATGTTACATAATTCCAGGCATATCATTTATATGTTTCAGAAATGTAAAGGCTCATGATATGCTGCCACTCAACCAGTACTGAAAAAAAAATGAACAGAAACACATGTAAGAAAACACAATTATCTTACTTTTTTTTTTTAAATGTAAGGAAGTGATTGAACACAGAACAAACAAACAAACATCTGCATTGGGAAATCAAAATTATAAATGTTTTCATATGATTTTTCCTCATTTAATATTTGTTTTTTTATTTCTGATTGAATCAGTGTGGGTAAAAAAATCCTCTCAGTGGCTGTTAATGTCGACATTTTAAAAACGTTAAATCCACCTGTCCACCTTTTGTTCAAGGATTCTTTCTGATATCAAATGCTGATATTCGAGAGGCATTAAAAACGCATGGCACAAAGTTTTGGTAAACTTAACTAAATACTCGATCAATTGGAACCTGATCATCAAAATGTTTGATTTATTCATATCAGTTGTGAAATGGGCCATATATCGAATGTTAATCTCTGGAATAATTCAGTGTCCTCCATCTTCTTTCAGAACGCACTTTGGGCGGGAACCTGTTAATCTTTAGCCTCAGGTGACGACATTTTATAACTCCATAAATCATGTCTGCTGCGTCACATGGCGGCCTGCCTCGCTGCGGACCTGTGGTGGCCTCACTCTGCCTTCATACCCCTCCCGATCAGGGACCGGGCCGGGCCCACAGCAGATCAGTGAAAGGAAAAAAAGACTCCCATCATGGAGGAGGGTAAAAAATCTTTACGGACAGGGAGATGGTGTCCTCCCTACCCCCATACTACCGCAAAGCTCTACCTTTGTGTAACATTCACGGACTGGGCGTTATCTGATGGCGCCTTCCGGCTCGAGCGCCTCTGAAGTTACAGCGTCATTGTCTGCCACCCACACACGAACTCAAATTATCTTCTACAAACTATTCAGATTAATAATTCCGACGGCAAAACGTTGGTTAGGAACAAAATCGACGAGTTTCACGGCTCTATCTCCTACATTTTAATTCAGACTGCGCCAGTATTTGAGTCATTCAATGACACAGGAGATAACGATACGCACAAACACGCCTTATTACACCAGAGAACGATCAAGTTTATGAAATCGCTAAAAATTAATCTGATTTCAACGCGTTTTATAAGGACATATGTAAACTTTTAGGACATTCATGCCGGACCTCACATGCATTATTGTCAAAAGACTGTGCTCTTCCTCAAAGACTAATTGAGTCTGTCATCTTAGCATCATTTACTCACTAAAGTATGTTTTTTTTTAAATGCTTTTTTGCCTTCAACACTCACCATGTTTCTGACTATTTCTCCTTCTCTCCGACGTTGAAGAATCGGTTGCTGAAGGCAGTACTGTGGGGCGGAAGAGGTGCCGTTTGTCTTTATACTTTTTTGAGGGGGCGGGGCCAAAGCGGCTGTTTGAATTTCCTCATGGCGGGAGCGAACGTTACTCGTTGCTGCGTTCAAGTATGGCCCGAAACTTTTGCTTCCGAGACTTCAGCTGCGTCATTGACGGGAATTTGAATAATTCATCTTTTATAAGAAGCAGGACTGTTTTGTAGTCTCCATTTTTGCATTTAATATAATAATTATTTATTTGTTAATTGTATTGGATGGACAGAACATAAGTTATGCATTGTGGAATAAACTGATATTTGATGGTGCATTCAGTGATAAAATCAAGACATGTAAAGTGTGAAGGAGCAGCTTTGCAAGAGGTCCAAAAAGTGTCCTTTTTTTCATTTAAAACATTACATAACTGAAACGTGTGTCACTTAATTTCAAGAATTACATGATACCCAGCACAAATTAACACTACAGGCTCTGTTTAATTGCAGTTTCACTTGAATTCACACACAGTCCTTTGGGTGATCTCTCAACTTGGAAGGGGAGAATGTACGGGAAGTCCCTGAAGGCAGCATGACTCTGACGCACACAGCAACCACACATAGATTAATTAGATTAATATATAATTCATCACTAATTTGATTAAACCCAATTGAGGGAATATAAAAAAGGAAGACTCAAACCTTTCTAAAAATATATTGAACTATCTGAAGATACATCAAATAAAGAAAAAATAGAACAGTGGTAGCTGATAATCATCTCTCATTTATTCATTAATAATGAGGACTGAACTCTGACACAAATTCCTAACACCATGAAATAATCCAGGCCTAATTCGGAGGTATTTCTGTTATGTCAGGCTTTGCTGTAACGAGGAATTAGACTTAAATGTTCAGTGTTGGCATGAGTTAATAAAGCATGAGCTCTGCAGAGTGACTGAGAGCTGTGTTGTGTTATTACTGCAAACAAAGCACACCAACAGAAACTTATCCCAGTTTATTGTTTTAGGACAAAGACATATAGCAAAGATGATATCTTGGGACTGAATTCCTCTTAATCTCTCTGGATAAGGACATGAATTTTGCACATTTTGCAACAGCCTGGAAAACTTAGGAAACCTGACTGTCTCTTGAGTGTATGTCTTGCTAAATTATGAAATTTACTTGACAAAACTCTATAGTTCCTAATCTATTCTGCTTGGAGGAAACATGAGAGCAACATCATAAAAACCTTCCAGGAGAGAACCAAAGTGTTTCATGTCATCCTGATTTATACAATTTATCGTGTCTCATCCCTTTCTTTGCTCGCAGGCCTTTAGAAAAATCTAAAAAAAAAAACCCAAAGGTATACATTTACTCTTTAGACAGGATCATACATCACTTCTTGTTTCATACACTGAAGTCTAAAAAGAACCCGATTAGTGCATTGTGCTTTTTTGTTTATTTCAGACTTAATATTCTTCACCCTCTTCCTCTCCTTCATCACCGATGGTGTCGGTTCCCACCTCTTCATAATCCTTCTCCAGGGCAGCCATGTCCTCTCTGGCCTCGGAGAACTCTCCTTCCTCCATCCCCTCCCCAACGTACCAGTGGACGAAGGCCCTCTTGGCGTACATCAGGTCGAACTTGTGGTCGAGACGAGCCCAGGCCTCAGCGATGGCGGTGGTGTTGCTCAGCATGCAGACGGCCCTCTGCACCTTGGCCAGATCTCCTCCAGGAACCACCGTGGGAGGCTGGTAGTTGATGCCCACCTTGAAGCCTGTTGGACACCAGTCCACGAACTGGATGGTGCGCTTGGTTTTGATGGTGGCGATGGCTGAGTTGACATCTTTGGGCACCACATCACCACGGAATAACAGGCAGCAGGCCATGTACTTCCCATGGCGAGGGTCACATTTGACCATCTGGTTGGCGGGCTCGAAGCAGGCGTTGGTGATCTCTGCTACTGACAGCTGCTCATGATAGGCCTTCTCTGCTGAGATAACAGGGGCGTAGGTGGCCAGAGGGAAGTGGATACGAGGGTAGGGCACCAGATTGGTCTGGAACTCCGTCAGGTCCACATTCAAGGCGCCGTCGAAGCGCAGGGAAGCGGTGATGGAGGAGACGATCTGTCCAATCAGCCTGTTGAGGTTGGTGTAAGTTGGACGCTCGATGTCCAGGTTTCTGCGACAGATGTCATAGATGGCCTCATTATCCACCATGAAGGCGCAGTCGGAGTGCTCCAGGGTGGTGTGGGTGGTCAGGATGGAGTTGTAGGGCTCCACCACGGCTGTGGACACCTGGGGAGCTGGATAAATGGCAAACTCCAGCTTGGACTTTTTGCCATAGTCAACCGAAAGACGCTCCATCAGCAGAGAGGTGAAGCCAGAGCCGGTTCCTCCACCAAAGGAGTGGAAGATGAGGAAACCTTGGAGACCTGTGCACTGGTCAGCCTGCAGGAAAAAAAGAAATCTTTACTCTGTGACCTAATATTGCTCGCGCTGAAATTTGAAGTAATTGCAGGCAAACTGACCAGTTTACGACTCCTGTCGAGAACAAGGTCGATGATCTCCTTGCCAATGGTGTAGTGACCACGGGCGTAGTTGTTGGCGGCATCCTCTTTTCCAGTGATCAGCTGCTCAGGGTGAAAGAGCTGGCGGTAGGTTCCTGTACGGACCTCATCTGAAAACAGAAAAATGGATGGTATATTCACACCCTCACAAATGTAATTCATTGCTGGAGGACTCAATCCAGCACTCTCTTATCCTGAAAATACTCTTACCAATGACAGTTGGCTCCAGGTCCACAAAGACAGCTCTGGGAACATGTTTGCCAGCTCCAGTCTCACTGAAGAAGGTGTTGAAGGAGTCGTCTCCTCCTCCAATGGTCTTGTCGCTGGGCATCTGACCGTCCGGCTGGATGCCGTGCTCCAGGCAGTAGAGCTCCCAGCATGCATTGCCTATCTGAGCTCCAGCTTGGCCAACGTGGACGGAGATACATTCACGCTGCAAGAACAAGTGGTTCAGATGTCAAGACCCCAAAATTCCCAATTAAAGAACTAGATTCTCTGTCAGTGTCATTTTAAGAAAAACCCATTATTTATGTTAGCTTACACAAAAGTCATCACATCATTCAACATGAGGAATATTTGTAAATTTGTTGTAAGAACATTTTAAAAAGCCTCTTAAGCTATTACATTAAACACAGATCACTGAGTTGAATGCAGAATATCTATATAAAAATGTCTTTCTGAGGGGTTCTTTGCATAAGTCATGTAAAGTCGCTCATGTGCTGAACTTAAAAATAAGATGTCCTCACCATGTTTTCGTTGCTTGAAGCAGTCCCTTGTTCACCTGAGATGAGTGGCTGGGGATGTTGTGTGAAGCATGACTACAGGAAGCTGCTTTATAGAGCAGCAGCACTAGGCAACAGCCGGGCATGTTGTGGTAACTGGAGGAGCAGGAGAAGCAAACACCATCGCCTTCGATGAAAGATGAGAAGGAGGGGCACAAAAAAGAAAATCAACTGGAATGCTCCCCTGCTCGGCTCTAAGGAGTAACTGCTGTTGTTACACAAATGAGTAACCACCAACAATAACCAGCTGTGAAATATGACCCATAACTGTTCGTCCTCTCCTCCAATTTCACTGTCTGGATTTAAGGCATGTTAGTTTGTACTTTACTTTTAAACTTGCTCACAGACATTCATACAGGCTCTTGTTGTTTGCTGTTGGAGGAAACTCATGGCCTTTCTTTACCACACATAAAACAATATAATGCCACTTAGCACTTTCCACATTAGAAATCATCCCTGTTAACACACCACACTTGAAACCTCCATTTTCTTTTCTTGCAGCGGAGAGAGAAAACAGATACCTCCCTAGAGTGACCTGAATAGGCTTTTGTTACAGATAACCGAGCATCGTCACTGCGGTTGAGATTCATTTGCAATTCAAAGGAAGCCGACTGCCCCAGAAAAACATTAGAGCACACTTCTCTCAAAGCCAGGTGACATCTGAGATCCAGTGTACAAAGCATCAATGTATGTGATGAATATTTCAACTGACTTTTAGCACCCCAAAAAAATAATTTAGGGTTAGGGTTACCTTTGGCGTTGTGTTGAGTTGGGTGGGTGCTTGCAATACTTAAATGTAGAGATAACCAGAATAATTTGGCCCCAACGTCTAAATGGGTCAGGTTGATCAAAGTTTTAAAAGGAAAATTTACAGTTTTTATGTTTTTAAATCTTGTTGCTTCCTGACAAGAGACAAACTCTTCGGAAATCCGAGCTAGTGTTAAAACCATTATGTTTATATCAAAGTACTCTTTTGTTTGAGGTCAAATAGCTCTGCGACTGAAGGTAACCCTAGAGACATAATGACAAACTGCTCGGCATCTGCCAGAACACGCTCCTGTTTAGTTTCCCTAGTTACTCTTTGTCAGGCCTTATTTGCACTCTGATGTCAGCTAATCTGGAGCTGTTCGTCCACAGAGAGGTGTGTGCATTGCACTCTCATTGCTGGAGTGCACCGAGAGCTTGTTAGGGAAATAAATCAACAGCACACAATGGGAGGTGGTGGCTGCAGCATTCCTGCAAGCCCCTCTCATTGTTAGATGACAGAATGTATGTGCTTTTCTGACAGAATGGAGGACAAATCAAACAGAGAAATTCCTCACTTTAATCACTCACTTTTTGCTTTATTTTCAATAATGTTGTTTTGAAATATAAAATCAATACATAGTAACACAATAATACAATCCCAGCATTGTTGTGCAAATATACATCTAAGATCTTGTGTTAAGCTCTTAGTACTCCCCTTCCTCTTCCTCTCCTTCATCACCGATGGTGTCGGTTCCCACCTCTTCGTAATCCTTCTCCAGGGCAGCCATGTCCTCTCTGGCCTCGGAGAACTCTCCCTCCTCCATCCCCTCCCCAACGTACCAGTGGACGAAGGCCCTCTTGGCGTACATCAGGTCGAACTTGTGGTCGAGACGAGCCCAGGCCTCAGCGATGGCGGTGGTGTTGCTCAGCATGCAGACGGCCCTCTGCACCTTGGCCAGATCTCCTCCAGGAACCACCGTGGGAGGCTGGTAGTTGATGCCCACCTTGAAGCCTGTTGGACACCAGTCCACGAACTGGATGGTACGCTTGGTTTTGATGGTGGCAATGGCAGAGTTCACCTCCTTAGGGACCACATCGCCACGGTACAGGAGGCAGCAGGCCATGTATTTCCCATGACGAGGATCACATTTGACCATCTGGTTGGCGGGCTCAAAGCAGGCGTTGGTGATCTCTGCTACTGATAGCTGCTCATGATAGGCCTTCTCTGCTGAGATAACAGGGGCGTAGGTGGCCAGAGGGAAGTGGATACGAGGGTAGGGCACCAGATTGGTCTGGAACTCCGTCAGGTCCACATTTAAGGCGCCGTCAAAGCGCAGGGAGGCAGTGATGGAGGAGACGATCTGTCCAATCAGCCTGTTGAGGTTGGTGTAAGTTGGACGCTCGATGTCCAGGTTCCTGCGACAGATGTCATAGATGGCCTCATTGTCCACCATGAAGGCGCAGTCGGAGTGCTCCAGGGTGGTGTGGGTGGTCAGGATGGAGTTGTAGGGCTCCACCACGGCTGTGGACACTTGGGGAGCTGGGTACACGGCAAACTCCAGCTTGGACTTTTTGCCGTAGTCCACAGAGAGACGCTCCATCAGCAGAGAGGTGAAGCCAGAGCCGGTTCCTCCACCGAAGGAGTGGAAGATGAGGAAACCTTGGAGTCCGGTGCACTGGTCAGCCTGCAGGAAAAGAAAACAGAGTTCCCTCAATACTTTATTACACTTTGAACTGAAATATACAAATTTTACAGGCAAACTCACCAGCTTACGAATCCTGTCAAGAACAATGTCGATGAGCTCCTTCCCGATGGTGTAGTGACCACGGGCGTAGTTGTTGGCGGCATCTTCCTTTCCAGTGATCAGCTGCTCAGGATGGAAGAGCTGGCGGTAGGTTCCTGTACGGACCTCATCTGTGAACAGACAACACTTAGCATCCAGTCGGCTGTCGCTACATTATTTGCATCAGAAAACAGTAATTGTACCGATGACAGATGGCTCCAAGTCCACAAAGACAGCTCTAGGAACATGTTTGCCAGCTCCAGTTTCAGTGAAGAAGGTGTTGAAGGAGTCATCTCCTCCACCGATGGTCTTGTCGCTGGGCATCTGACCGTCCGGCTGGATGCCGTGCTCCAGGCAGTAGAGCTCCCAGCATGCATTGCCCATCTGGACACCTGCCTGACCAACATGGACGGAGAGGCATTCACGCTGTTGGAGTGCAAAAAGAAGAGGTGATGTTAGCAAAGGTTGAGATGTAATTTGGGATTCAATGTGTCTAAAAATCATGAATGGCATAATCTTACCATGATTGTAAGTTCCTGCTGCTGACGTTGACGATCTGCAGGGGAAGTCTGGTCTCTGTCTGTCTGTCTAGATTCCTCCAGCACTTATAGCTCCTCCACACTCTATGGTAACAAGCTGTGTTATCGATAAACAAAGGGTTAACTGAGCTTAGCAGAGGGGCAAAAAGTCAATAATTCAGCTGTGGAAAACATCATGCAAACATGCTCCACCACACATCAATAATCCTTCTTCCTGCACCGAGTTAATGTATAACCATGACACCCACATGAGTTTTGTTGGAGTATTTGTGGAGTACTCTGAGATTAATTAACTCAAGGCTCTGTAGGGGGCTGAGATCTCCATGGAGATCAATGAGAGTCAGTAAAATCCAAAAATATACCTTTGTCTGCTCACTTGGAGGGGTTAGGTTGAGGGGAGCTGCGAGTAAACCAAGATGAATTCAGCTTCACTTGGCAGCACTCGAAACATCGACCTACTGTAAAAAATAATGTATAACAATATTACATGAAAATTGTCATATCAAGATATTTCTGCAATAATACAACATACAAAGTTATCACATTATAACAATATAAATATTCCATTGTTATAACAAGACAGGTTAGTTGTATGCCATGATAACATCAACACTTACTGATATAACATGAAGATGTCCTGATTTAACATTAACAGTATCTTGTTATAACAACACAGTTTTCATGTTTTAACATGAGGTGGTCAGTATTTCATTTCATTGGTGTGTTGATTCTTCATATTGTACAAAAATGACTCTGTAGTAAGGTAAGACTGGTAGGATCTTTAAAATATTAGTGTGCACCCTGGACAAGCTGATTGCTCTTAAAAACAAACTTAAATAGATCCACAATAGCACATGTTCAGGTTGCTCTTCATGTTCGGGCCTGTTTCCTCGGGCTTGTTTGATCCATTGTCGGAGCAGAGGAACCCCCCTCTCCTCTGCTCTCTGCATGAGGCCCGGCTGGGCTTCGCTGTGTGTTTTCCACATGGTTGGTCATCCTGTTGTTATAGAAACACTGAAGGTCACACTGCTGCTGCTGACATGAAGCTCGGGACGTCAGCAGTAATGTAGATTTACAGAACAACAAGGCCTGAAGTTCAGCTGACAGGCAGTTTATCAGCAGGGTTAGTTTGATTGATTATTGACCAATACATTAACACACAAAACAGGCTCAGGATCTCTTGGTTATGTAACATGAAGGATATTAAACTGGGTCACATTAACCACTTATTTTTTACTCAAAGAAATGACATCACAATAAGTAAAAATGCCATTGCAGGAACATGGTGGACCATCTGTGCTGCAGGAGTCCTGACCTCAGCACCACCTGGTGTTGTACAGAGGAAGAACATCAGGTTAAAAGAAAAACAAGAAGGTCTTAGTGTGGAATGAGCGGTTACATTATTGATAATACGTCATCATTAGTAAAGTCTTCTTTCTCTTTTTCATTTGAGCCAACTATACAAAATTCTGATTAGACTAAACAACAAGAAATATTGAGTCAAGTTCACAAACACAAAGCAGGAGAATTTAAAATCTACTTTGTTATTATATGTAGGCTAATGTTCTTTTTCTTTTAAAAATCTGTCTGGCTTTTCACTAAACATACTAAATACAGTCAGCAGTCATCAACAGGTTATTACAGGGAAGCTGTACGTTAACACAAAGAAAGAAAAGTAGATAAAAGTGAGTAAGACATCAACAGATACAAGATAAAATGCAGAAACGTAAAGAAATAACACACTGACATGACACATGTTGTTTCATTCATCTTTAATGATGTTGATTTGATCCAGCAGATGGTGTATTAGTTACCACTTGTTCATTAATTCCACACAATGTAAAAATACATTTTGTATGAGTCAGAAAAAGGTCTGTACTTTAAATATTTGAGCCTCAGTCTCTCATTTACCTGCTTGCATTACAGTTACAGACTCCATGGACTCAAAGCCTGGAAGGAATCAAACACTCCATGTGTTTTCCTTTACTAGTGGTTAATAATTAAAAATAGTGGTAACTCGAGCAGATGAAGAAAAAGAAAAAATCAGCAGATGAGTTGGATGACAAGGTTTTGCATTTCAGCCATCAATGAAAAGATGATTCAAAAATCAAAATAAAACCATATGTGCATTAGAAAATGTAAGCCACACATCAAGTCATGTCCTCAAAATGGCCGATAAAATAAATGAAAAACTACTGTTCCCTTTGATAATCCTACAAGCCCAAGAAACTGTAAAAGGTTTAGAAACGTGCTGTTTTTATCCGTGGTGTTCTCCAGGGCTCTACTCTAGGACACCTGCTTCTTCAGACGCATTTCACCGAGCGATCCCAGCTGGTGTCACAGTGAAGTAAATGACAATACAATCAAATGCTTCATGCAAGGAACTGTGAAGAGTTTTCAAAAGCCGCTGACAGTACACAACGTAACACATGTTGACATTCATACAGTACATCCATGACTTCTTTCTCCTTTTCAGATATTACCAACACATTTTTCTGTGTTTCGTTTGAGTTCAGCAAAAATATAAATAATTCAGGAATAAGAAATCAACAAAAACAAATTAATGAGTTTAATTTTTGGATGCACATGAATTTGCATAATTTACCACTGGTGAGTCGGGGTAAATTGTACCCATTATCATCTTTTAACTTCCATTCAGTCTGGTTTGTGTAAATGTTTTCATGAGTTCTACTAACTAGCACCGTTTTCAGCCACACAAATAATTCAGTTGGTATCACAGCCACAGAGATTGAGATACTTTTTGGGTGTGTAAATAGACATCAAGTGATGATTTGACCATGTCTTAATAATAAAAAAAAGATAACGATGTCTGAGGAGTCTGGGGCACAGGTGTGGCAGGAACCTCAAACCTTCTGAGTAAAGTTCTCAGGGAAAACACCTTTGGCTGAAATATCTTTGTTCTGCAACCAGTGAGACTCCTGCACGCCCAAGAGCCAGCCGTCGTCCTGCAGAAAGACAGGACACAAGTTAAGTAAAACAGTTTGCATTTCATCAAGAAACTATCAAGCAGAGACGGGGACTCCAGTTTGTGACTTGGATTCAAAGACTTGACGCAAGAGTTGGGACCCATGAACAATCTGTATCATATATCAAAATAAAGGATGCTGGACAAACTACATAACAGTACATTAATCACATAAAACTGGTTCAATTACATAAAATCGGATCAATCACATAAAACTGGATCAACCACATTAAACAGGATCAATAGCATGAAACAGGAACTGTCACATAAAACTGGATCAACCACATTAAACAGGATCAATAGCATGAAACAGGAACTGTCACATAAAACTGGATCAGTTACACAAAATGGGATCAACCACATAACACGAGGCCCAAACATAAGACGCTCATTGTCTGTGGTATCAAAACAAAGGATGCCGGATCAACCACACATAACCAGATCAGTCAAAGTAAACATGACATTTTTGGATTTGGATTTGGTTTGGAAACTTAAATATCTCTACAATTCGCCTGAGGAAAATATCTTGTGGTAACCTACAAGATCGACAACAATCTTAAATTGTTAGATCATCCATCCATAAGTGAAAGACAGTGTTTGTGAATGACCTGTTCATCTGGGTTGTCAAAGGCCAAAGCGAGCACAGTATCTCCTATCTTCAGTTCCAGCTCATCACCGTCAGTGGCAGAATAGTCATGTATCACTTTTACCTACAGTAAAAATACAGAATTATCATTAAGAACCAGTGTGCTGTAATAACAGCGGCTTTCAGAAGTCAACGCAGGATAAACACGGGGTCGTCTAACCTTGTAGAGGAAACCAGGAGGGAGATCGCCATCTGCGCCATTGGTCACCGCACTCTGTACCAAAAAATAAGCACAGAAGAACCTGGTGTATTAATCAAGGACGTGGAAACATGGTTAATGTCTTTGGCAAGATGGCTACTGAAGAATGTTTGAGAGAAAATAACGGTTCAAAACAGGAAAAGGAAAAAGAAAAGATAAGAAAGAGGAGAGATTTTTGTGGTTTTCCTTGACTTCCAGGCTTTAACCTGTGATCTTTTCTCCGCTGCCTCCATGAACATCCGACCCTACCTGGTCTTCTCCATAGTCACCCCAGCCACCCTGTGTCTCTGGGGCGGCGCCGTCGTCCCAGTTGGGCTCAGTGTACGACTGAGCAGCGTACGCTTCGTCGTCGTTCCAGCTCTCCTGACCCTGAGCTGTTTCTGCATCGTCCCAGCTGGGCTGGGTGTAGCTCTGGGTGTTGCTGTCTTCATTGTCCCAGCCACCTTGAGCCTCCTCTGAATACTGTTCGTCATCTTGTTGGGGTTCCTGTTCTGAGGGGCTTTGTTCTTGCTACAAAAGGTCAAGGGTTGTGGAGCAATGTGGCGAGTTTGAAAGCAAGAGGAAGGATAGATGGAAGGATGTGAGGAAGATGTTGGAGGTAGAGGCCAGGAGGAGGTTGGTAGGATAAAGGTCACGACCAGAGGAAGGAGGTTTGGATGAAAAAACGTGGCCATTAATATGGAAAAATACAAAAAGGAAGAGGAGCTGTGGGCACATGTGTCCGTGAAGATCAGAGGAACCCACGCTTACCCACGAGTCCCATGATGGCGCCTTCCGTGAGGCAGTAAGAGACGAGAGAACCAGTGAGGCCGAATACTCAACAAGACAAAAAAGCGACGTGTGGTGTTTTATCAATGACCAGCATATCAAGCAACACAAACATCTGCATGCGACAAAGAGCTGAACTGGCGTGCAGGTACAAAACCGTGCAGAGGATTTGTTTAAGTTTAAATCAGCAAAAGATTCCAGCAACACTTCCATCATACATCACACACACACTCAGTAAAATATTCCTCAAGCACAGACGACAGAGACGGTGTTCACATGCAGTCTCAAAGTACGTTATTATAGTAAATATAATGTACTGATTTAAGTCTTTCGTTTTGTGAGAGAGTCAGTTCAATCACACCGAGAACAAAATACAATAACCGAGTTTTTAAAACTGCATGTAAATGAAATCTGCTCTGACGATCTTTGGCCTCAACAAACTGAACCCACCTTGGGAGCTGGAAGTGTGACGGGCTGTAAAACCTCCACATCCCAGTCCAGCAGGTTGACCCCTGACCAGGGCTCAGACTGCTTCACACACACATTCATACACACACACACTCGGGTTAGGAGGGTTTACGTCTACCTTACTGTTACTGTTAAGCTATAAGAGTGATTTGGGGTGCTGGAGATATCTGACAGTCTCGGCTGTTACAGCAGCACAGTCTGACCTGCTCTGTCGGCGGCGGTGAGGCCGGTTCTGTGTCAGGCACTTCATGCTGCTGTCTCAGGTCCGGAGACGGCGTCAGTCGGGGCGGAGGCCGACTGGGAGGAGGACCGGGCCTCGGCACCGCCGGGAGGGTTAAATCAAAACCACACAACACACGAGCAGGCGTGCAAGAAGCAGTGAGGTAGAAACATGTTAGTACGCACAAAGACAGGATGGATTTTTGGTCCTCTGGATGCTTTTATATCTTCAGATGTTTGTCAAACACATTCTCATGTTGTGAAAAAGACATTCAGGGACAGATTCAGTGGTTTGACGGTTGTTTGGTGGATTGCTTTTACCTTCGCTGGTGGGCTCGCTGATTCACTGTGGTTGGCCTCCTCACTGAGAGACAAGGTAGGAGAGAGACAATGAGCCAAAGGAAGAACATTTTATTCTGGATATGAGCATGAAAATAGAAACAAAGATGGAGAAAGAAAGAACTCATCACACATGCAGTTCTCAGCTTCATCCACACGAGGGCGACAAAACCCTTTAAAAAAACCCGCCTGCTGTCTCTGAACAGGTTAACCTTCAGTCAAACATGGCAGGCGTCAGATATCCAGAACAGAACGTGCTCATGACGACATGTACTGAATGTTATTGTCAGCATCAGCAGACAGGAAGTGTCACACACGAGTTAGACGGGTCACAGGTTTAAATCCCAGAGACCTGATACGTGTCAATAGAAGGATGATTTATTCTCCAGCTTAAACTCCAAAACAAGATCAGGACAATTGTTTAACTTGTTCCAGCAACTAGATGGAGTAATAAATGCTAAACGTGAGTCTTAATAACATCAGTTCATATATCAACATCAACCCCAAAGGTTGGTATGTTTGTAGGTCATGTGGTGGAAACTTTACTCTACAAATCCCAAACCAAGAACACAGATCCAAGGGTGATTTAAATAACTTTAAATATATTTTACACCAGCTTTAACCTCTCCAGATGTTGGCGTAGCTGCTATAACATCAGTTTAAACACAGCTGGAGAGTTTATTTGACTGAAAGAGGAGCAGAGAACGACAGTGAAGGCTCCTCGCTCCTCTAGAGACTTCAGCAAGAGTTTGAGTTACTTATTGTCGATCTGACTGGTTGGTGGACGGCTGGTCTCGGCCCGTTTCAGTTTGCAGGTCAGGTTAGTTGCCTGTAGTTTAATGTCACAAGCACTGAGCTGATTTTAAAGATAAAACATGCTCGGCCTCTGCTTGCAGCACATTTTACCTCTTGGCACCGTCGCCTGTCTTTGCTGCTGCAGTACCTCCTTTTCTGCAGTAGGGGGCGTCGTGAGGGACATTACTGTCATTTCTTCTACACGTGGTTAAATAAAAAGTGTTGGACTGAAACTCTGATCTGATCACTTACTTCAGCTCCCGCTGCTCTTCCAGTTTGGTCATGATGTCGTTCAGGTTTTGGCTGAGCTGAGGAGACACACAGACACACACACACTCGTCAATACGGCCGATCAGATCGATTAGCTCAATCAATCAGCAGGTGGACTCACCTTGCCCATTTCCCTGTGGAACTTCTCCTGTTGACCTGCCAGACTCTGGAATGAGTTCACGTAGACGCCAACACGACTGCACACACACACACACACACACACACACACACACACGCGTAAACATGTGGATCGAGTCGTCGTCAAAGATTTTGTAGAAGAAGAAAATAAAGAGTCTCACTTCTCCCACAAAGCTGGAAGCTCGTCTTGTAGCTCCACGTTCAGCTCCTCGAAAATCTTCTGAGCTCGGCCCAGATCCTCCTCAGCCTGCACACACACGCACACGCACACACACACACACACACACACACACACACACACTAACTTTACTGTGTGTCCATGATTCAAATTGTCGAAGAAAGACAGTTTCTGTTGAGCACACGTCCATGCAGACAAACTCAGGGTTTAATAACTACAGACGTGTGAATGCTGTGAGCATCCAAATGACAAAATGTGTCTTCAAGGAAATAAAAGCTTGTTTCTGTCAAACCTACTGATGCACGACTACTTCTACTGTGACATTAGAACAATGTAAACACTAGTTTGGACCGGGGGCTGAATCACAGCGAGGCTCTCTGCACACGATCAGTAGAAACAAGAAACGAAGAACCGTTTGGTGTTTGTCAGCAGCCGTGTTTCCACAAAACGATCTGAAGATTATCACATTAGAAATATTATGAAAACTGCTAAATTAGAAAGCTCGAGGAGAAACAGAGGCAGACGTGGATGACAGAGCTCCGTCTAAAGTCTGGAGGAGCGGAGTCAGACGATGTTCATGAAGGGGAAACTTTAATCAGAGATTTTACATATCTGCTAGAATCTAAAGAATCACAGAAATAGTTCTAAGACTCTTGTAAGTCGTCCTTTGGCGAGCTGTGTCGGAGGATTTGTGACAGTGATCGCCTCAACCTGCTGTCAGGATCTATAAATGTCCTGATGGTCGAATGTCTGAGGCTGCGTAGTCACTTTGCTGCAACCCCAACGATTCCCAACCGCCGTTCTTCACTTCCTGCGTCATCGGGATGTGCAGACGAGCTATCGGCTGATCGTGTGCAGAGAGCCGCAGGAGGAGCTGGCTAACAGATTCGGGGTGAGGAGGGGTGATGAACCAGAGCGTCACCTGGTTGTAGGAGAGGTTAGTCTGAGCCACCTGGTGGGCTGATATCAAACCCTGAGCCCAGCTGGGAGCCGCCATCTCCAACAGGGCTGCTGGCTAACCACACACACCATGCAGGAGAGAGAAGAGGGGAAGCAAACAGGGACAATTCAAGACAGACGCCAACATGTTAATGAGCATTTAGTGACGAAGAGAATCCGTTTTAATACAGTGATACAGTCCATGCAGATCAACTTGTAGTCCTTTAAACTTCAGTGTGAGCAGCTCGACATGCTCAAACACACAAACAACTTCATAAACACACAGACACACACACACACACAGGTGGTTACCTTGGCGACCTTGGCCTCGTCCTTCTTCTTGCCTTTCTGTAAGGAGGCGAAGTGATGCCTGGCGCTGTCGAAGTCCACCATCTTCCTGTCGCGCTTCGCAATGCGAGCCTGCGGGCGGAGGCGTTTTATTTTGAAACGGAACAAAACATGTTCCACTTCCTCTTCGTTCAGGTTCATTTCCTGTACAAAGGACTTTTATAGACTTTGATAACAAAGTCTGTAAAAGTTCTTTGAGTAAGAGACGCTTACATTTGCCCATGTTAGCACTTTGCTAACGAGGATTCTGGTGACCGCAGATTAAAAAGCTGCTCAGAGTCTTTTTGGTGTGTTGGTACGAGTTGAATGTGATACACACCTTGATGTCAGGAAACTGAGCCAGGTACGTGTCCAGGGAGCTCAGGGATTTGTCGGTGATGTTCTGGTGGTAGTCTAACCACAGAGTGTCTGTGTCCTGAAACACACAACAGCGTTCCATCACATTCACACGTCAGACGACTGAACATCGTCACTTCTACTCACTCACGACTTTCGTCTTCTCGCTACAACACGGTTATTCCTGCATCAACGATAAACAAGCGGCTGCTCGACGTCTACAGATCTGATCTGACTCTAGTCACTATGTCGTCTAACTGCAGAGCTGCCGTCTGCGCTTTACCTCCAAGTTATTGTCCATCTCCTTCTCGATCATCTCCTTCAGGAGGGAAGGAGAGAGGCGAGCAGCCGAGAAGAAGAGAGCGCGTTAGAGGGAAGAAAGATGGCAGCGAGTGATGCTGACACGAGAAGAATTACACGTCAGCTTCCTTCATTTATGAAAATATCACATTCAAGATGCACAAATCCAGATTCATGTCTTCAACACCAGCTGAAGAAATCTCACGTCACAGTTTTGTCGGCAAGCACAAAGACAGAAGAAGTAAGAGGACAGTTTCCCGCCTCACCTCGGCCAGCGTGTCCATCTCCTCTTTACCGAACCAGTCGGGCTCGTACATGTCGGCCAGACAGTCCTGAAGCCGGCGGGACGCGTCGTGCATCGCTGAGTCCAAACAGAACGACACGGCGTCACGTCACAGAGACCGACTCGTTAAAACGTGATGACACGTGAATGAAACAGCACACACTCACTTTTCACGGCCGTCAGGTACGCCTTCAGGTCCTTCTGCAGTTTGGTGCCTTCAGCCTGACAGAAACAACACAAGACCAGATGCTTTGATCAGTTGTATTGATCAGATATTGGTTTAAAAAAGATTTAAAAACGTTTCTGACCATCTGCTTGTTGAAGTTGGACACCATCTCCTCGAAGGCAGCGTCTCTGGTCTCGTCAGCTTTACCGAGCTTCTGCATGACCTGCAGAGACGACAGGACCAGATCCAGTCGATCAATCGATTGATCAGTCAATCAATCAAAAAACACTTTAATAGCAAATTTCAACTCATCATTTCAAGTATTTATCTCAAATTTATGACTTTTTGTCTTTTTTTCTCTAATATTTTGACATTTTATCTTAAATTTTGACTTTTAATGTCCCAATTTTGACCTTTCGTCTCATAGTTATAACATTTTAAATCAGAATTACGTCTGTCCGGTTCAGTTTTCATCTTGTTTATTCCTTTCTTTTCTTTTTCTGTTGGTGTAAACTGGCTCCTGCAGCTGTCAGACTGTTATTGATCTCCATCAGTTACTTCAGATCGTCCTCACAGTGAAGACGAGAAGCTGTGAGTGACTTCATGCGATCGCTCAACAGATCAATATCAGCTGATCGTGCCGCTGCTGCTGCCGAGGAATCAGAGAAAGGAGAGAAATCAACACGTCCGTTCTGTTGTTAGTCCAGCAAGGTCGCAGCTAATCTGATCTGAGAGCAGCGACGAGCCTCCACCTCCTCCACCACCTGCTGCTGCTTTAATCCTGTGACGGAGACACTAACCTCCATCAACACCACCACAGGGACTTCCCCACCACACACACACACACACACACACACACACACACACACACACACACACACACCTGCTCAGTCTGTTTATAGCCCTCAGAGGAAACACACACACACACAGTTCAGATCTGACGGAGGTGAAACTACTGAATAAAAGTCCTGCAGAACTTTTCTCTGATTGTTCGTCTGATCACATGTTAACACAAATATTCAGATAAAACCACATGATGAGTTCAGAGCTGAACGTTCTGGAGCTGCTGCTTTAATCTATAATGATTTCATAATATAGCAACACACTATTAATAACTTAACATACATGTAGTAAATCTACAGCTGACTTTCTGTCACACATTCATCATGTTTTAAAGTATTTCTGTCGGCATTTAAAGCTCACACAGATTTTAATGTACACATACGTACATACATATATCCATACCTGTACACACATATGATATACTGATATATGGACACACACACACACACACACACACACACACACACACGCACACACACAGTGATACTTCAGAAACATGCACTTTTGTTTTTATCTCAAATTTTGACTTTTAATTTGCTAATTTTGACCATTTAAATCAATGTTCTGACTTTATTATTCCTAATTTTATTATTAATTGTGACCAGTTATATTGTGCTCAGTTTTTGGATCTTACATAATTAATAATTACCTTCTTACTACTTAGACTGTGATGATCAGAACTCAGTCAGTAGTTCAGGTGGGACTCTGAGCTCGTCTGCTGCAGATCAGATCATTAAATCAGTTTGATCAATACGTATTTAAATCTGGATCTATATTATTCTCCTGGTGTCTGTCCGCTCACTGCGTGTCACTCAAACGTCTCACGGTGCATTCAGGCAACTCCTGTAAAGTCTGTAAAGATCGGAATCATTTATACTGAAAACGCAGGTAGAATAGAACACAACTGTGAGTGTGTGTGTGTGTGTGTGTATATATATATAAGAGTGTGTGTGTGTGTGTGTGTGTGTGTGTGTGTGTGTGTGTGTGTGTGTGTGTGTGTGTGTGTGTGTGTGAGGGTATTTTGGGGGGTTGTAATTTAACACCCACCCACACACACACACACACACAGGCAGTTGTGGGGTATTAAGAGTGATGGGGGGGCAGGATGGTTATACATAGTCACACACACACACACACACACACACACACACACGAGCCCCGCCCACAGCAGTGAAGCATGCTGGGAAGGGTGGGTCAGACAGGTGTGATGGCTGAGCAGGGTGACTTCCAGGTTTGCTAATTTGGATTCAAATTACTGACCATAGAGAGTCAAAAGTAACTGAGTACATTTCCTCAGGTACTCTCCTCCTGGAGGCGGAGCCTCTGGGTGCCGGCAGGTGGAGGTCAGGGTCGGGGGCTCCAGTCTCTGTGACTCTCAGCACCACCCGAGCTGCTCTTTAAAGGGCACCACCTCCCCCCTCCTCCCCCCTCTGTCACCACACTCATCCGGATTCCTCCGAGGGGAATTTTCCCAGCATGCTCTGTGGCACAGCTGACTGGCTCATGAGTGGGTGACATTACATCACTATGACAACCACGGTGGCACCAGGAGGCCGGGGATCATTGAGCCGGCAAATACTCAGTAATGTGATCAAATATTAGCACACTGGAGGAGGAAGTTTCAGGTATTTATACTCGAGCATCTTTTCTCCTCCTCACAGCTTCAGAACAGCCTCGTTACTTTAGTTTGATGCATCTGAGGTGAATTCTGGATTCTTGTTATTTCCCAACATCAGCAGACTGATGTGGACCAATCAGACGCAGCGAGACAAGACGAAGACGTAAAAGCCGTAAGAAGCCGTAAACAGACAGAGAGGGAGGCTGGAATGTGGAGAAAAGGTGTGTTAGTGTCTCGTATCTGCAGAGAGTTTCTGATTTTCTCTCTTTGTTGCTGCTCGGGACGCTTTACCAACCCAACATGTGTCTATTTGACGTCCTGGGAATGAGACTCAACAATCAACTGTCTTTGTGGTGCGTTCAGGAACAGCTGGGACAAATCCTACTGATTCTACCTTTAACTTTAATAGTCTTTGAATTAATTAATGACGTGAGCTTCAGTTAGCTTTGACCACAAATGTCCTTCAGAGGGAGACTTTTTACTCCATGTCAGAGCCTGAACTCTGTTACTTTTACGTGAAAAAAGTACATTTATTAGTTGTTTTATATTCTGCATTAAACATCTGAATCTCCAAAGTAACTCGTATCTAAAGCTGACAGATAGATGGAGCGGAGACACTCGGCTCAGTTCACCAGCAAGTCGTTCTCTGGATTCACGAGCAGAAGTGAATTACAGCCGGGTTGTAACTTCTGTCATTAATTCTTCCTGCACACTCAGACTGAGCTGAAGACCGGGTGAGGCATTCAGCCTCAGCGTTGGGTTGCTGGAAGTCTCTACGTTAGAAGCTACCAGGCGTGTGTGAGGCGGCGTGCCAGCAGACGGACAGCTGAAGCCGGCGCTCCCCTCCTCCACCTCAGCCGGCCTTCGCAGGGAAGATGATACTCTGACCTTCCTCTTCACTCCCAGCAGCACCGCAGGGCTCAGAACACCACCTCCACGTCTGCCGCAGCAGCGTCCACGTACGACTGAAGAGCTACAGTCTCACTCCTCTAACATACAACTTATCATAATGAAGGCTCAGCTCTGATCAGCTGAGCCGAGCTGCTTCCTGTCTTTATGCCAAAATGGCCGTCCACTTCCTGGTTTGGGATATTTCTCATTCAACATCTTCACTGACTAAACAAACTTCGATAAACAGCATCTCTTTGTTTTCATGACTGATTGACTTGACTTTGCTTATATGTGGCGGACCCTGCCACCTGTCTGGCTTCAAGCAGTGTTCTGGGACCTTATTTTCCTCTGAGAGCAGATTGTTTATGTTCTGTTTGTGTTATTGACTCATTTATATTGGAAATATTAAGATTCTCAGGATTAATTTCTTCCACAAAACTACACAGAGCAGAAGTTATTGTAAACGATGTGGATGGATTCTCTGTTGTTTGTCAATAAATAGTTCCAGCACATCATGTAAGGCGCACACTGTGAAAATGACTGAGGCTAGCTGTTTCCCCCTGCCTCCAGTCTTGATGCTAAGCTAGGCTAATCACCTCCTGACTCAATATGCAGACATGAGATTGATATCCAACATCTAATCCAACTTTCAGAAAGAAAACAAATAATCACATTTTCGTCATAACGTTGCACAACTCCTTCAACCAAACCTGCTGAATTATGCTGATTTTAGGAAACACAACATTCAGATCTAAACCACAGATGGCTAGCTGTTTCGAGTCTTCATGCTAAGCTAAGCTAAGCTAATGACATCTCAGACATAAGAAAGATATCAAATATCTCAACCAACTTTAAGAAAGAAAGCAAATCCTCCTTTTTTCCTCATAATGTTGCACAATTCCTTCAACCAAACCTCATTCTGATTTCTGCCGATTTTAGAAAAACACAATTTCTTGATCTAAACTACAGATAAAAATGACTTTTAAAGGTGGAAACTGTCGGACTGAACTGTTGAAATATGTGCAGGAATGAGAGGTTAGAGTTACAGGCAGCCGCCATGAGTCTTTTTCAGGGTTCAAACAGGAAACTACTAGAAAGATCTGGAAGCGGAAGCACAAACAAAGTGAGCAGAATAAGCTGATTAAATATGAAACGTGTCTGTCTGACTGTCTGACTGACTGACTGACTGACTGACAGCACTCCTGGTCCGGCCCCGGGGTGATTAGAGGGTAAGACCTCAGAAGGCTTAAGCAACAAGAGTGATTAGGACAGACAATAATAACTCAGAGACAGAGAACTGAACACTGTTGATCAGGTTTCATTCTGACACTTTCACAGCTCCTCCGTCGCTCCACTGATCGATACATGTTTCAGTTTTACTCCAGAGGTAACGGCTAGTTTGGAAATAAACGTTTGAATGATATAAAAACATAAAAACACCAACAAAACAGCAAATTCTCCACCGAACAGTCATTTGTTCTAATACACAAAATATTTTACCAACAAATTTCTTGTATTCGAGTCCTTTTTTTCAACCATTGGACATGAAATTTGCTTTTGAAATTGTGTATTTTGACGCAGAACTTCTTCTTCTTGTGCAACTAATGATGTATGGTTCCTTTGCTGCTGAGCTTTTATTTTGAAAGTCTAAGTCTACTACTTATTCCTTGAAAGCAGGACTTTGATTTGAAGCCGACCACTCGAATGGATTTAAGGACTTCTTCTTGTAATATCATTGTAAGTCACAGAGAAAGTAGTAGAGCAGGACCCTGAATGCATCATCACAACTGATTTTAATATTTCCACATGTTGATCCTCCAAATATGTGAAAATACAAACAGTTTCCTGTCTGAATGTTCAGTCTGTTGGCTGCACGTCGAAGGTGTAATGTCGTCTTTTCAGATCAGTTTGAGATCTCAGCGCTGATGCTTGTTACAAATACTGTTCCAATAATCATTTTAGAATAAAGACTCTCCTCACATGTGCAGAACTTGCCTTAGAAACATCACGTTTTAAAGTTTTCTTCAGTATCACAGTGATCCAGTGATAGTTGTCTGAACATCCACGAGAACACTGCTAACAGGAAGTGATAAAAGATAATTCTGCAAAGTTTAAATCAAGTTTTGGAGTATTTGCAGGTTTCTTTGGTTGTTTCTCTGTTTTAAATCAAGTCTCCAGCTACTTCAGTTGTTTAGAAAAATGCTGCAACTCATCCATTCAGTTAAAGGAGTCGAGCAGTGCGGCTCCGACACTATCCAGCAGATTTAAGGGGTTTCGACCTCTTAAACCTCCTTAAATCCACACAGAAAACCCCTTTAATATGTCAAATCCCTTAAATAAACCAAAGTCTGTTGTTAATCTTCACTAACAACAAAGACACCTCTGGATTTGGGTTTGATTTTAAACATTTAAGCAGTGCTTTTCATAATATTTGGACATTTTGAGGATTAATGCTTTCTACCATGATAAATAACCCCTTAAAGTGGTGACTGAATTACAACTGTGGACATATTTTGCAGAAGAAGAAATAGGCCTGAATGAAAGTTTTTGGTGCGTAGAGAACAATAAACTGAACCTTCAATATGCTACAAGCTACTAGAATGGAAAGTTCCAGGTTATTTGGTACATTTTGAGGGGATTTAAACTCTTAAAAAAACCTTAAACCCTTCAGAAAACTCATCTGGGTGAACTGACGAGGTTTTAAGGGATTTGGTGTCAGCGACATATGAGGGGTTCAGCCACAAAGCTTACGGGTGATTTTACCTCTTAAAACTTTGTATCAATATTACTGTAAGTTTTAAGGGATTAAGTCTAAAACTGGGCAGAATTACTTAGTAATACTTAGTAATAATCTGTAAGTTAAGGGGAAGGTCGTGTGCCTCCAACTGTCACCAAATCGTGTCCATTTACCCTTCGGAGAAGTTTTCTGTGGGTTTTTAAGAGTGTAAAGTCTCTTAAACTGGACCTAATAACACAAAGCCTGTCCATTCAGGAAGCTTGCAGCTTGTCAAAAGTTGAGTTTCTTGTTTCTTTTCCCCTTAAAACACACGAAAAACCTTCATTAAGGTCATTTCCTTTCCAAATATATCCAAATTTGTGAGTTAATCCCCATTTTTAAGGGTTTAATAACTCCTTGAAGAATCTCTAACAGTGCAGAGCACCAGTGAGGTGCAGACAGAGTGGTGGTTGTTAAATGTCACAGGGTCACACTGGAACTTAACGCAACCCCTTAAAAACCCCTTAAATCTATCATGGCATCCTGATATCTAACAATCCACTGATGAGGGCATTAAAAGCCCTTAGTTGAGTGCTGTTTCTTTCTTTAATGAGCAGAGTCTGCAGGTAAGAAGTGGAGGTTTTAGGTTTCACAGTGACAGGAGGACACGGTGTCCCGCAGCCATGCCAGCTGAGGGGAGGCTCGTACCTTCTCCTGCGCTCTGGTGAGCCTCTTCTGGACGTTGATGGCCAGTTTCCCGGCGGTGACACCTTTCCCTGGCTCGGCCATGTCGGCGGTGTGTGCGGGCGTCAGGACCAGCGAGGAAGAGGAGGACGGACTGAGGGAGAGGAGGAGGAAGAAGAAGGAGACCCGGCCGACGGCTGCGCGTAACTCTAATCCAGTTGACAGCTTCTTAAAGGCGCAATGCGTAATTTAATCCGTCTGTGTGCGTAAAAACCAAAAAACAGCAAAAAGCAAGTGGAGTTCTGAACGGAGCGCAGAGGGTCCGAGTCAGAACGCGTCCTGCTCTCCTCTCACTGTTAATTGATGCAGACTGGAGCTCGATATGGAGACATATTAGGTTTCCTCCTCACTCATCCTCTTAAAGGCGCAGCAGGGTGTTATTATTAGCCGACATCTGTTGCACACGCGCGCTGCTGTCTTTACGCACAGCCTTATTTAAGCGTTTCCAGTCAGATATGCGGCTAAAACAGTCCTGATACACACACACACACACACACACACACACACACACACACACACACACACACACACACACACACGACGCACGGCTCACCTGCCGCTCAAACCGGAAGCCGACAGGTGTCAGCAAAGGTGCGTTCAGGCGTCAATGAGACGTCACACAGCTCATTTCCACTTAATTTAATTTCAAAAATAAATCTTTTTTTTAATATCTCTTCACCCAGAATGACGTCATAAACATTATTGGATTTCTGTAAACAAACAACACTTAAATACGCTCTATTATTTACCTAGAATCTCTTTTAAAGCATCAAAGTTACAAACGACACATGAAACCAAATCCCTTAAAATTCACCTTAAAGTTCCAAAAACAAACCATCTGCCTCTGAGGAGTCAAACAAAAACCTTAAATGCACAAATAACTTGTCTGACAGATTATTTGACACTTAAAAATCAGTTTAGTCCAGATTTGAGGGAAATAAACTGACATTATATATGTTGATGTTTTAGCAACTTGTGTCCACAAGAAAACCCAAAAAATCACCTGAACCAGAACCTTTAAACACCTGAAGAAGATCACTGGTGTGTAGATTACGGGGAAGGTTGAACGTCCCTGAAAATCTACCTCAAATGTTGATTAAAAGCTTCTTTAAGGTGCATTTGAAAGGATTTGAAGGATCTCCGTCTCCGGCACCAAACACTGGACTCTGAGGGTTTAAGGGGATTTTAAGGGATTTTAGTTTCACAGAGTTTTAAAGGGTAAAAGTGTCACAGAAGTCTTTGAAACATCAGAACTTCTCGGAGCCGTCAGACTCTTTTATTTTCTGTCTGTTCGTGTTTCTGGGAGAGTTGTTCTGCATCAGTTCTTCTTCTTCTTCTTCTTCCCTCAGTAAGAACCCAAACGTCGCCCGTCTCGCCCGGTCGTTGGACGCGGTTCTGTCCGGCTCTGCAGGCTCGTGTCTCCAGTTATAAAGAGAAGGTTCAGGTTTGTTTCTGATTAAAGCGTCCACCCAGTTCACCTGTCCTCCGTCCTCACCTGGCCTCCTGAGCCACGCCCAGTGGGTGGAGGCGCCCTGAGTCCAGCAGCATCCTGCCCAGCCAGTGTAAAAGCTGCGAGTACCAGTGGATCCCGTCACCGTGGCTCCCGGTGGATCCAGTCCAGCTGTGGATCAGCCGCAGCGGCGAGAAGGCCCAGTGAGCGAGGGAGTGCTGCTCCACCACGGCGTAGCAGGACGCCACCACCCCGTCCACCACCAGCGTCCCCTGCCGGGTCAGCGGTGCAAACGCCCCCCTGCTCGCCCTCAGGCTGACCCGGGTGACCCGAGACAGACGCCCCTCGCCGTTCCTCTGTCCCGCCACCAGCACACACTGTCCTGGCCGGGCGTCGCTGGCGTACACGGTCCTGAGGGCGCCCCGGGCCGGCGCCGCCCCCTCTGAGCAGTTCCCCTCAGTCACAAACAGGAGGTGGGCGGCGGTGAGCGAGAGGCGGGCGCCAGCTTCTGTCTGCAGGGTGTAGAAGAGCTTCCAGGTCACCGGGTCACGGTCCAGGAAGGCCAGGACCTCGCTGTAGACCAGCTCCCCGCTGCCATCGCCGCCCGCCGAGGCCAGAACTCGCTCACCGGGTCGCAGCTCGCTGACGGACTTCTGAGCGCCGCTCTCCAACGTGACCGAGGCCTCGCCGGGGAAACAACCGCCAGATTTAGCCGCCACTGAGTGGTCTGCAGGAGAGAGAGAGAGACGGGCGATCAGACAGGAAGCGACGAAGGAAACAAACACAGGAAGTGACTTCAAAAACCCCGAGACAATAAAATAACATAATAATGATGAACTATCTCTATTGTTCTATCAGAATCATCTTGTTCCAACGTAAGTAATAATATTATCACAATGTCCAACAGATCACAAGTTACAGTTTTGTCATTATTTTGACTGAATTATAACATTTATAAAAGTATTTCTATTCTTTGTGATTCCAAACATTTAGTCAGCGTTTCTTTATTTTGTCCTTGACGAGCTTCCGTACAGAACAGCTCACATTAACTCCCTGTAGATAAATACTGACCGTGTCTTTTCTTCACCGAACAAAAGAACAATACCGAGATAAAAAATGAACAAAGACCGTGTGTGTGTGTGTATGTGTGTGTGTGACGCTTCAGATCTGGGATAAATATTTGGGGAAGGACGGCGAGTCGAGGCGACGATTAGATAAGTGAGCTGAAGGAGGAAGCAGAGCAGGAAAATCAGCCGGCAGGTTAATCATCCGATGACCCGACTGGACTTCAACTCCAGCACCATTAAAACCAGCTGTGATGGATGTGAGGAGGTGATGTTGAGTTTCAAATACCAACAACAAGCAGAAAGTCAGGATTTTATTAAGTGGTGATTTATACATTATGTGTACGGAGGCTGACAGGTGACAAAATTCAATTCCTCTGCAGAATCTGTGGGTTGAGAAGCTGAATCTGACCAGAAATCACTTTATTTTTAAGTAAAAGCTGATTTTTCTCTCATGGAGGTGGTGAGGAAACGTGAGTATTACCTTCCTAACTCCCTTCTTGGTTTGACTGCAGACTTATCTGTCATGTCGTTGACGTAAAGCAGCAGAAATCAGTTTTTCGTTCTTAGTCTTCACCTACAGGCTCCCGGCGCTCTGCTGCCCCCTAGTGGTTCTTCCCCTCTGGCTCATTAAGGTCCAGTCGGTTCCTTTAAGGAGAATTGTTTTTGGGGAGGATTTATTCATCAGTTACAACTTCTCTTCCACTGGCGTGATTGATTTTCCTTCTCAACAACGAATTCAATTCTTTGAGGAAATTTGAGGAAAAACAGGAGCAAAAAAAAAAAGAAAAAAAGGAGAAATCAAAAATACCAACTTGATTGGTTGCCCCTCTGATCAAGTCAAGGACTGGGCCCTCGCAACCCGATCTGGGAGGGAAGGAGAGAGGAGGAGAGGAGGGGGAAGGAAGGGAAGAGAGGTCGGAAGAAGTAGGAAACAAGGGAGAAAGAAGGAGAAGTTACCACTCAGTGTAAAATGTGTCGGGGAGGTTTCAACTCTGATGCATTTTTACAAGACTGTGTGAGTTTCAGCAGGTCTGCGGACGCCACAGGTGTGTTAACTGTCATGCTGGCTGCACATTCGCGGTCATGAACAGACACTGTGTTGAATTATGTTGCACCGTAATGTGAGTGTGTGTCGACCTACGCAGAGTCTGCAGAGCTGAGCAGCCGGTTTAAAGCAACAGGAAGAAGAAGAGCCGATTTCAGCTTAATGTTAACGTGAAGTCTATGAAGTCGGGCGGAGGTTTAGTTAGTTTAGTCCACAAAACTGTTGTTTAAACTCTGCTGAATTAGCTGTTAGCACTTCCTGTTAGCAGCATACTCATGGATGTTAAGACAACTATCACTGGATCACTGTGATGCTGAAGGAAATGTAAAAACGTGGATTTTTCAAGGCAAGTTCTGCAGCGTTCTCCTAGACAATTGAAGTAGCTGGGGACTTGTTTTAAAAACGTAAAAAACAAACAAAACAAACAAAAAAATGCTGCAAAACTCCATTAAAACTTTGCAGAATCAGCTGTTAGCACTTCCTGTTAGCAGTATGCTAATGGATGTTCAGACAACTATCACTGGATCACTGTGAGACTGAAGGAAACTTAAAAATGTGACTTTTCTAAGGCAAGTTCTGCACATGTGAAGTATGTACCGATGAGCCTGTTTTTCCTATGAGGAAAGCAACAAAGCTAACAGAAGAAACAGTTTAGACGTGACGTAGGCGCTGGTTGAACCTGAGGGAGGTGAGGTGAGTGGCGGGTGAGACAGGTGAAGAAGAAGAAGGGTGTGAGAGAGAGAAGATGCCGGCAGGAAGAAAGTTAGCGATCAGGAGAGGAGAGGAACCAAAAGTGTTAGAAAGACGGGGAAAGGCAGCGCGAGCGTGTCGGATTCTGAACCTCCAATATTCAAGAACTTCTGTAAAATGAGTTCAGCGTCTGTCTGACTGTTTATTTCAGGGTTTGGAGGTCCATGATGATTCTGCCGGGCCTGACCAGTGATGGGTGAGTGTTTAAAGTTGTTGGTTGAAGCCGCAAAGCTTTCGTCGAGATTAGTGACACGTCAAAGCTGAAGAGGAAGGAGAAGGTGGAGCGCTGCAGCTAACGATTATCGTCACGACGATGTCCTCAAACGCCTCGTTTCATCCGCAGCTCATAAATATCCAGAACATGTTCACGTTTAACAAGCTGGAGTCAGAGAATTACGACTGTTTGTTTCTTGAATGATTCCTCAAAACAATGAATCGATTAGCAGAATAGTTAGTGGTTAATTTAAGTGATCGTTAACTGTTGCAGCTCTACAACCGTTCAGTCCGTGTAAGCTTCAGGTGAACTGTAGCTGCGTTGAACAGATATGATCATTTAATAATTTAAAGGCGTATTTGCAGCGTGTGAAAGTTGTGTTCAGTGTCAGTGTCGAGGTGAAAACTGGTCGTCTACATTTAAACAGTCACATCCAACACCAGCACAGATTTCCGCCCCCGTCCTCCCTCACCGGACTTGACGCTGCAGTGGATGTGGGCCTTGGACTCGTAGTAGACCCAGTCGAACCCGGACTCCACGGCCAGGCGCGCCAGCATGGCGTACTTGTTCCGGTCCCGGTCCGACGTGGTGATGTCCACCGCCCGGCCCTCGTAGTGCAGCGACTCCTCCGAGTGGTGGCCGTCCTCGTCCCAGCCCTCGGTGACCCTCAGCCGGACCCCGGGCCACAGGTTCATCACCGCGATGGCCAGAGAGTTCAGCTTGTCTTTGCAGCGCTGCAGGAGAACAGACGCACCTGTGAGTTTGTCTGGTTACTGCAATAAAGGATTAAAAACTAATGCACATGTTGACATTTTTAGATGTGCACTATGTGGCCAAAAGTAGGTGTCCACCTACTTTTGGCCACATAGTGCACATCTAAAAATGTCAACATGTGCATTTAATCTATATTTCTTCATAAACTGGGAGGAAATCCTTTAAATCAACGTTAATGTTTGACTTGAAATCGAAGTGAGTTGCACCAGAGACTCTTTAACTGCACTCAGATTTTATGTCTCTTCTGATTCTCTAAAGGTTTTTATGTCCTGATTTTGAAGAAAGTGTCAGATTTATGATTTCCAGCTCGTCGTGCAGCGTCATCGACACGTTAACGTTCTCAGGAAGTGTAAAAATAAACACTTTACGATGTTTTCACAGACTTTATGTTCGTTTTATGTCTGTTTTATAGTTTATGGTTTGAAGCGTTGCTCTCTGGCTCAGCTGACCGTTGAACTCCTCCCTGGACATTTGATGATGTAGGAGCTTAAGCCCCGCCCACCCCGAGCCTGACGCACCCTGCTGGTGTCTGTGGCTTGCAGTCTTCCCACAATGCACCCCTGCTGCCAGAGATGTTTGCTCTGCGCGGTGAGCGACGGGGAGCTAAGTTAAGGACGGAGCGGTGACGGAGGGGGGAGGGGCTGTGAGGTGATGCGTCCTCTGGTCAGGGTGAGCAAACAGGAGGTGAGAGGGCCCATTGAGGGCCCCGCTCAGCTCCCCGCGGCCCTCGTAAATAAATCCTCCGGCGGGCGCCGGTGATTTAATCCTCGCTCTGCTGCGCGTTTATTTATAAAGGTCAGATCTCAGGTGACGCCGCGGACACGCCCGCTCAGACGCTGGTTCCAGTTTAGACGTCTAAACTGGAACCAGCGTCATCGGACCTGATGGAACCAAACGTGGTGAAGAAGAAGAGCGACGAGTTCGATACACAAAATGTCGGCTTTAAATTCAAACATTTAAGTTGATTTAAAGGTTTTTTCCTCCCAGTTTACGTCCATAAATGAACAAATACAGATTAAATATACGTTCTTTCACATATTTAGATGTCGACCATGTGGCCAAAAGTATGTGGACTTTTTTTCATTTTTCTTGGTTTTATCTCACTTCTGAGTCTTAATACGTCAGCACACACATTTATAGATCACATAATTTGTATTTCAGCAGATTTATATGGTTGTTTGCTCAGTTTTCATGAACGTTACGTTACGGAGAGACAGAGAACCAGAGTCTCTGCTGAGTGCTGAGTTCAGTCAGCGATGTGATCGAACTGCTTCAGAGCCGATTAACTCAAATAATCCCTCAATTGAACCGATGAAAATCTGTCTGAGGTGAGCCGAACACTAACGCTCACAGACGAGGTGAAGTTTAAAAGGGTAAAATCAAACATTTAATATCTCTAAAAGGTGAAAAATGAACCTTTTAACCCCATAATAAAGATTAAAGTGAGGTTTTATTTATTGGTTCTCTTTCACCTGAGAGGTTTTCATTTCCCTGCAGCCCCTGAATGCGTCCCCTCAGTGATGCAGCCTGCTCAGGGTGAAAAGTGGGATTAAACGCTATAAATGTCTCTTTCCATGTGGGCTGTGATGAGAATAGCTCGGCCACAGATGCCTTCTCACAGTGTCCACTGTGGGTTTTAACCTCTTATGTTTTCCCTCCGCGGTTTCGAGCAGCAACGAGCCGGACTTCATAAATCAGACGATGGATTTTGTTGGTTTTCCTTTCAAGGTGTACGGATCGACGGCGGTTTAAGCACTAAAACCGCTGGCTGCACAAACATTGGACAACATGCGCCTGTGCGCACCTTCGCGCTGCAAGAAGTGTCGTCGTGAGGTCGCGTTCTGTGGAGGAAACCTGCAGAAACCACAATCACAGAGCCGATCTGCGTCTCTGGAGCAGCTTTTACGCACCGCGTCCGCAAGAAAATCCCTCAAATGACAGAAAAAACGTCGCACCTCAGCAACACTAATGACTTTATGCTCGCAGCAGAGCGAGAGCAGCGACTCTTCTTGCAGTGTGGCGTCGCCCCCTGAACAGTCGCGTCTGTATGCAGCAGCGCCCAGGAAAGAGCGAATAAAAAAAATCTGTATAATTAAGGCTCCGACGCTATTTTTGCACATGTGCGCTGCGAAAACAAACACAAAAGTAACACGGGACAGTAAAAGACAAACGGGACGCTGTCTGCTGCGGCCCGGAGACCATAAATTGTGTGCAGGTCTGCGCCGGTGACGCGCTGCAAGAAATGTCCAGTCTGGAGCCGAGAAGGGAAGTTTGACCGAGCTGGATTTTATCAGCGAGCTCCAAAGTTAAAACCAAATAACTGAGGCTGATGTTGGAGGTTAAAACTCCTGAAACAAAGAGACATCACGCATCCATGTGGTGCGTTTAAAGGGTTTAACTGGCCTGTTTTTTTTTATCTTCCAGCTTCATGTTTTATACTGAAACATCTCGAGAAAAACCAGAAGTAAAAACAAATAACTGCAGGTGATGCTGGAGGTTAAAACTGGTGAAATAAGCCTTTAAACGCACCAATATGTTGGATTTAAAGGCTTTATCTTCTACATGAACCTCAGCAGGAGAGAGTCCGGTCCTGAGAAGAGATCTGAAGATTAACTGGGCTGATTTTTATTTTCCAGCTTCGGTTTTTGACTTTAACTTTCTCTAAAACGTCTCAACAAAGAGCAGAAATAAAACCAGACACACGCAGTTTGCTGTTGGAGCTTAAAGAGACCTGACGCGTTTTTCTTTCTGGCTCCATCCTCAGTGGACATTTCTTGCAGTGCGCGCGGAGGTGACAGCTCCACACTGCAGCGCGCGCCTTCGCTCCCCACGTGGGTCTGTGGACATAAGCGAGAGGAAGCCCGCGGTCACAAGAGCCAGATATAAATACTTTATTCCTGGGGAAATTGGGAGTCAAATAAATTCCAGCCCGGGGCCACATCAATGACGGTGTCGTAAAAATTTCTGACAGTCCAAAAGGCGACTGTTAAGTCTGGCCAGTCGGGCTAAAAACGACCACGGTAAACATCAGGACACGCTCGACCCGGGCTCTAACCAAATACGACGTTTGGCTGTTTTTCCACCAAAAAACACGACGTGAAACAGAGAAACAGAGCACAGAGTGTTTTAATTAAGAGCGAGCGCTGTTCCAGACGCGCTCAGCTCGCTTTTTACGCACAGAGAGCCTCTGAGAGTCCCGACTGGAGAGCAAACACCGACCTGTGGTCAGAGAAGTCACCTTCAGACGGATCTCATGTCGCAGGTTTCATTTAATCACTTCAGCGGCTCTAAAACTTCACGTTTTGTTGCGTTTTACTCGAATTGTGAAGAAGAAATGTGAGCTGTGTTTGTCGGGACTGATTTGAGTGTTGAGTCAACAGATAACAGCGTCCACGCGTTTAAAGACTGGCCAAAGTGCACCTACAGATACCTGGTTCAACCCCAGGCTGAAAGGCACTACGGCAGCCGGGTAGGTTACCTGAGTCATCATGCGGTCTGCACCTGTGTTCTCCTCATCCTTGAAGATGATGTCGGGGTTGTAGTTGGGGGTGAGCTCCTTGAAGCGCTCAGAGTTCCGGGTTATTTTCCCTTCGTATCTCCCGCTGGCTCCCAGCGTCTTCTCCGCCACGTTGGGGCTGAACTGCTTGTAGGCGAGCGGCGCGAGTTTTCTCGGTGAGCGCCTCTTGCCATAACCTCGACCCGGCCCGCAGCCCTCGCTGACCGGCGAGAGGAGAAAGGCGCACCCGGCGAGGCACGTCACCAGCGTCGAGAGCAGCATTCCGCCCCGGGCCGGTGTGAACCCCCCCGGCGGGTGGCCAGAAAGTCCCCGCTGGATGTCTTTTGATGTGTGGAGCTCCTCTTTTTAATTTAGAGAGGAGGCACCGCGGCAGGACTCATCCACGAGTCCCCGAAAGTGTCCATTCCTGGCGCGTAAAAGTGTCCCGTGCGCCGCTGGAGACGCGCTGAACCTGTCCTCTGAGTGCGCGCGGAGGCAGGGGCATAAATAGGCGAGGTGAGTTTGTCTTGGCAGGCGGCTTCAAAGCTGTCGGAGCTGTGAGAAAAGGCCTACAGACAGACACGGCGGCGCGCGGTGCGCAGTCTGGCTGCGCCTGCTGGGCACGGCGGTCAAAGGGTGTCCCCGCAGCGGTTTGTGCTCTCGGGTTTGGTCTCAATGCGTCCCTGTGGCGCGGCGCTGTTGGCAGCAGTGGAAGTGGAAGAGATCCTACGAGAGAACAGATGAGGTGCCGCGGGAGAAGAAGGAGACCGCGCCCTGCTGGACCTGCCCTCTGCTGCGTCCTCTCCTCCCACCGGGGTGGCACAGGCCTGTTTTCATCTGTTTATTGTCAGCCAAGAGGACACGGACCGACACCGAGCCACGAGACTGACAGACTGACCGGCCTGACCGGCGCGCGCTCCCCTCGCTCTCACCTTTGGACCCGCAGGTGCGCGCGTAAAGACCGTGCGCTCCGAAACGTCCTCAGCCTCACCTGGAGGATCTGAGCGTGACGTAACAGCCTGGGCTGCAGGTGAGGAGGCAACACACCTCTGAGCACCTGAGTGGACCCCCATAGTGACGTCACACTAACATTAACGACCCAAACTGAGGCTCCGAAGAAGATCAGAACATTTAAGCGACTGTTTGGTTCATTTCACCCTAAGAAATGAAAGTCCAGTCACTGCCTCCTCTCCTCCATGCTGGTTTCAGTTTCAGGACTTTAAATGTGTAAAACAATAACAACAACTGAATAAATTCTCCAAAACTCCATCAAAACTCAGCAGAACTATCAGTTAGCACTTCCTGTTCGCAGTGAAGTCATGGATGTTCAGACAACTGCCACTGAATCACTGCGAGACTGAAGGAAGCTTAAAAACATGATGTTTCTAAGGCAAGTTCTGCACATTTTGATTTTTTGGGGGTTTCACTGTGAAGCTCCAGAAATGTTTTGTTGTTTGAAACTCCACCTGACTTCAGTCGGCTGGAGATGATGACTAACATTTCATTTTTGGGTGAACTGCTCCTTTAATGTGGCCCTTAGGTCTGCACTTCAGTCAGACTTTTAATTATTTCCTCAATAGTTCAGCTGATAAAACATCATAGAAATGTCTTCTCTGTGACAAACAGCCCAACATATTGAGTTAAGTGAAGTATAAGACCAACAGAAGGAAGCAGCAGATTCTTGTTTACATTCCTTCTTCCTTGGAAACTGAAGCACAGATGTAATATTCCAGCTTCTTTCCACGAAATTATCAGGAAAGTGAGGCTCTCAAATGATTACCAAATAATATTCATACGTCCTCTGCATTTCAGTAACGTTTGTCACACAGAAACTCTTGAAATCCAGCAGGCAAACAGCAGGCAAACAGTGACTTTTCAACTAAAACTTCAATAGCATTCCCGAGATGCTGCAACACCTTGAGTCAACATCTCACTGTGCTCCGAGAAAAGGACAGCGGCTGCTCTATCGACCGCCGCCGGCTCATTATGTTCCCTCCATCCATCCATCTGCCCGTCAAAACGACTTCAAAGTGGATTTTTAGACACAAACACAGAATATGAGGTTTTAACACACAAGAAAAAACATCATTACTGAGACCTGAATGTCCTGGAAGAGTGGATTTTGTTAATAACGTACAAAAACATTCATATTTCATATCATTCTTTAATGGACAGCTTGTTTCACTTCTCTAAAAATCCTAAAATCCAGACTTTATTTTACAAAATTGATTAAAAAACAATTTAATTTGACATTTCTAAAGAAAAACTACACACAGAATAAAACCAAACAGTCATTTAATCAGTCATTCAGAATAAAAGTTTAAAAATATTAAAAGATGATTTTTCATCAAATGTAAAAACGGCACTTTTTCCTATGGAGTTCTGAATGGCCATCTCTGCGTCCTGCTGCTCGGGCTCATCTGAACAGTCCGACTTTCTTCTTCTTTGGTTTGGAGGACGGTCGCTCTGCAGGCTCGGAGGTGACACGCAGAGACTGAACAGAAGAAGAAGACGGATATTTGTTTTTAGTATATTTTACATTCTTTTACACATTCTGAAGTTATGACAAGTTAAACTAAGCTAAATTAAGCTCAGATAAGAAAATATTATGAAACATTAAGATTTGTTATCCCATCTTGTTTCAGAAGCTCCTGCAGTCGCCTCCCTGTCCTACCTGTTTGACTGTGGGCCGGTCGGCCATCTTGGCTCCGGCTGCGGTCACCTGCGTGTCGGGGCTCTGCTCTCCGACCTCACCTGAGTCACTGCTGATCGATCCACCTGCAGTCACACGTCATTATGTGTTAGGAAGACACAGCTGACAGAGATCTGAGCTCAGCGAGAAGGTGTTTAATCACACCAGGTGTGAACGAGGGTGAGTGACATTTCAAACCAACCTAGAGACGAGGCGAGGTCTGGTTCCTCGGCGGGCGGCCGGTCCTCCTCTGACCGTTTGCGTTTCCGTGTGTTGCCGTGGGCAACGATGGCGGCGTACAGGTGTTGGAGGTCGTCGCTGAAGCCGAGAGCGTCCTGATGTTCAGAGCACAGCTGAGGAAGAGCCTGGACAACAGCAGACGGGTCAAAATGTTTTAATAATTGCGTCGGTGTTGTCGTAAATGTGTTTTTCCCTTGTTAGCACGGTACGCTAACGTGACTCCAACGGAAAATAAAGAACTTCCAGCATGAAACTGCTCAGAACGTATCGTGGTCATGAGTTCTGGAGTGAGACGCTGCTGGTAAGTTCTTCACATGTAGTTTGTTTGGAGCTTTGAGCTCCACGAGTCGAGTTTAGTTCAGTTTCGTCATGTTCGATTCTACTGGAGGAACCATCGACATCTACAGCAGCTCACACCAAAACGGTCAGCGACAGGGAGGTGAACTGTCCCTTTAAGTCCCCCAGTTCCTCAGCGTTAAACCGGATGAAAACATTTTTAATTAGAAGCAATCAGGTGCATGAACTTAAACCCATCATGTGTCCTTGTGACGCAGCTGCAGCCTCACTGTTTGCTTTACGGCCGTGCTGCAGGAGTCACATGTCCGAGGTGTGATCAGGGCGTGTCGGCGCCGCGATAAGCCTCTAATCAAAGCTGCATTATTGTCACAGCTGACCGCAGGTGAGGCAGGAACAACTGAAACACACACACACACACACACACACACACACACACACACACACACACACACACACACACACACACACACACTCTGTCCACCACAGGCCTGACAGATAAGGCTGCGTGTAAACTCCTGCGACATTATGCAAACGCACGGCCGACGCGTAGAAAAACACTAAATCCTTCTTTTTTTCCCTCCCGGCGGAGACAAACTCTCTAAATTAGCTCCTCAAATATTGACCGGGAGAAATTGGTGGTCTCCCGCTCGCTGTCAGGGCAGAGGGGCTCCTAAACACACTTTGGTCAGGTTTCGAGGTTTCGCATTGATTTATTTTTGTTATTTGTTTGTTTAAATATCATAAAAATAAATGTAAATGCTCTGGTGAGGCTTAGTTCTGCTTTGGGCACAGAGAAACCAATGTGCCGAGGGGGACAGAGCGCAGCAGAAAGCCCACCTTATTCTCTCTTCTTATTCACCTTCCTCCCCCGTCAGTCCCCCTCCTCCTCCTCCTCACCCTCCTCCTCGTCCTCCTCGTCCTCCTCCTCCTCCTCCTCCTCCTCCTCCTCCTCCACACCCTCCTCCTCCTCCCCCTCCTCCTCCTCATCCTCCTCCTCCTCATCCTCCTCCTCACCCTCCTCCTCCTCACCCTCCTCCTCCTCCTCCTCCTCCTCACCCTCCTCCTCCTCCTCCTCCTCCTCCTCCTCCTCATCCTCCTCCTCACCCTCACCCTCCTCCTCCTCTCTCTGGCTGCCAACCAGCTCACTTCACGTTATTTGATCTGAACGTTGGGCTCAATTTGTCAGATCTGGCTGAGGAGCAAAAATCTTATTTCTGAGTTTGAAGCCGTTTGTCCGTTGAAGAAACAAAACGAAATCGATGAAATAAAAATAAGGATGTGATCTGACACAGCCGAGCCAATCACAGAGAAGCACGACGACAGCAGCTGAACAGACGGACGTTAACGTTAACTCACGTACAGTTTGGAGGTTAACAGGAATTTTATTTTATTATTTATTGATCTGATAATGAATTTAAAGCTGATAACACAGCACACGGTTGTGATGCTCATATTCTAATCGATAATGTGACTGAAACAGAAATAAACTGAGATGTTCGCTTTATTTTTCTCTTTCAAAGATCCTCTATTTATCTGTTTGGAAAGAGGTTTCACTCTGGATGGATTTGTGAAGCCGAACTTTGTGACAAACTGAATTTCTCTTCCCTGATTTTTGATTATTTGAACTTGTCTCTCAACTCTAACCTGCACAAAACATCCAAGACAAAGTCGAGCTGTTGTAGTAAATTACTTTTTTCTTTTTAAAGAAGACGTGTAAATGACAGTTACTTTACAATCCTCAAAACGAACTGCTGACTTGGAGAATCCTGACACCTCATTTGATTAACGTGAGGACTCTGTTGGCACAGTGGAGCTTCCATACCGCTCTGTATTTTAGGAACGGTACAGAAATGGCCACAGGGTGCGAACACGGCGGCGTGCGGATTGTTATGAGCTGCTGCCGACCAGAAAAGAAACGCCAGACGAGGAGTAAAAAGGTGATTACAGCAGGTCAATAACCTCTCGCCTGTTTTGTCGGGCCGAGTATCGCTGTGGAAAGTTCCTCCCTGTTCTTGTGACCGAACAAAGTCCTCCAACAACGAGGGAGGAGGAGGAGGAGGAGGAGGAGGAGGAGGAGGGCTCACCTGGTGGCCACGCCTCCAAACATCTCCTGCCCCACAGCAAAGAACGATGTGGTGAAGGTGATGAGAGGAAGGCCGAGCTGGCAGCCTGCTGGTGTTTCTCTATTATTAGCAGGTAAACAGTTCTGCTTTTAGCCGAGCTGCTGCTGCTGCTGCTGTTCAGGTGCCGGAGAGTCTCACACTCGCTCTCCTCATCTTCACCTCTGCCACTGACCTCGTGTTTGCTCTCCACCTCGGTCTTCTCTCGCCGTGACCTCAGCTTCCCGTCCTCAATCCCACGAGTGACGCTTTCCGTTTGAACCCCCGAGGAGTCAAGGTCACTGCTCGAGGACGAGTGAAGAAGAAGCAGAAGAAGAAGAAGAAGAGGAGGAGGAAGATGACGAGAGCTCAACCAAGTTACCGCTCCAGGTTTCATCTGGTCTCAGTCGTCCATCTGTCGACTGATTCTCAGAGCTTCTCTTCCTCCTTAATACGAGCAGCATTAATAACAACAGTCTGCTGTTTGTGTCTGTGGCTGCACACTTTAACAATACAGAACAATCTGCAGCCCTGAATCTGTCAGAACAGCGAGAGAACCAACACTAGTGCTGCTCCTGTTTCAGTGCTTCAGTTCAGTGTGTCAGCTGAACATCACACCCAGAGCTGACAGCAGTTCTCGTCCTGACGACTGAACCAGAACCCTCCGGCCCGCCTGCAGAGCTCGAGTCTGACGTCCTGCTGTGACCGTTTCAGGAGCGTCAGGTAAACTTTGGGCTCAGATTAGCAGCTCTCTGTGTGTCACGACCCCGAAGGGAGACGTGACGACAGCAGACGAGGACAGCTGAGAGGTGGATGAGGTGAGGGTGATGTCAAAAAGCAGAGAGGATCATGGGAGGGAAGACTTCACCTTTGCCTCACACCGGCTGTATTTCTGCTGACGTCACTTCAGTGTCGTCCTGTCGGGTTAAATCATTTCGTTCAGTGATGTCAGCAGCTAAAAATACAGTTTGACTGACTTGTTTGGTATTTTATCTGACCTCCATCTTTAACCGATTCTGATGTCAAAGATGTCGTCACGCCGCTCGCTCACGTCCGGCTGCTGGAACAGGAAGCGCCGAGCGTCACAAAGAAAACACAGTATTGCATCTGGCGTGTTCACGTGCCGACAAGTGCAGCAGCCGTGTTTTGTGTCTCTGCTCTCATGTTGCTCGCAGGCTCGTGATGTCTTTGCGGGACGCCGCACTCGGCCGGTCCAGGCCGGGGCTCGGCCCAGCGGCCAGCAGCTGAAGTGGGGGAGCAGCCAGGCCACAGAGGGCCTAATTACAGACCCAGACCGGGGACAACCCTGTGGAAACTGTGTGCAACTGACAGAGGGCACAGGACGAGGACGACCGGCCGTGTGTGGACGCTTTTGTTTTGTTTCTCAACTCAAACTGTTTACGAACAAGCGCTGGAGCTGATGATGGTCCTGGGTTTAGTCTGTACATGTCAGAAAACAGTCCAAACGTCCATCAGAGTGCAGCGTGCTGTCTGCACACGTCTTCTTTCAAAGTCCAGAACCAAAAGACATCCAGTTTATGATGATGTCAAACACAGAAAATCCCACACTAGTACTGAATACTATTGGTTTTTTATACGAGGGAATGTCGAGTTTTGGAGGCTGACAAAGTCATCGCTCCAAAAATAACCACGTGATGTTTTTGAGGAGGGACCACAAAACCGCATATTTTTAACAGGAATCTGTCAAATCTCCAGCTGTGTTTGTGGCGACAAAACTGAATGTTGTTAACGAGACCTCGAGATAATTTTCAACCGTGTTTGTGGTGACAAAAAATAATATTGTTGACAGGGTTAGTTGGGATGACTCGAGCAATTTTCTAGTGACAAAACAGAGTATTTTTAACAAGATGTTTGGTGACAAAAGTTGTTTTTAACACTTTTCTGCCAAAACATTGGGGCATTTCTAACCAAGACCTCCAGGAGATTTTTAGCTGTGTTAGAGGTAACAAAGAATGTGTGTTTGAACGTGACCTCAAAACGACTTCTCTAAATAATCCATCTGATGTGACTCGAGGAATGTTTTAAAGTGTTTTAATGTTTTAAGACTTCAGCTTAAGTTGTTTACGACATATGAATCTTTATGAGAACGACCGAGTCGGAGTATGAGGCAGAATATTGCAGCCAGTTCAACATCACTTTCATGCGAGCACCCCTCGCTCGTATCGACCCCTCCTTCTCTCTCAGCCTCGCCTTCTTCCCACCCGGGCCCTGAATTCCTCAGGTACGTGAGATAAAGAGCTGCTCGCTGCTGTTTATGAGAGCAGCAGTCAATCATTGACCGAGGAGACGAAGAGGAGGGAGGCCGCCGCTCCAACCGTCCTCCACTTTCTTCCTTCTCTTTCCCCCCATAATCCTCTCATTTTTAATCCCCTAACACTGATTATAGATTCATATGTGAGATCTTATGATCCATTCACACCTGAGGGGAAACTAAAAAACACCATTTAATCTCTGCAGAATTATCTGTTAGCCCTTCCTGTTAGCAATGAACTCATGGATGTACAGACAACTATCACAGGATCGCTGTGAGACTGAAGAAAACTTAAAAACATGATGTTTCTAAGGCAAGTTCTGCACATGTGAGGAGCGTCTTTCTTTGAGGTTTTCTAAGCAGATGATATAAAATCTTTCTCTCCTCCTGATGATATAAAGTCATCCTCACATTTGCAGAACTTGCCTTAGAAACATCATGTTTTTAAGTTTTCTTCAGTCTCACAGTGATCCAGTGATCACTGTCTGTACATCCACAGGTTCACTGCAAACAGGAAGTGCTAACAGATAATTTGGCAATGCAGATGTATTTTTATATGCTTTGGAAAAACTTATTTGCATCTGAATTTTAACAGACGTTGTGTTTTGTGATTTTCAGGTGTTAAACAAATCAAATCTCTGCAGCTCGTCTTCATTCTCTCAGTCACGTTTGGCTGCTCACAGTCAAAGTGTGTATTTTGGAATCCATCAGCCGCTGTGGTCGGCGGATGAAAAAACTCAAGTTTCCTGCCCTGCTCTTAACTTAGAGCCTCTGGTTGAAGCAAACAGATATTAGGATTTGACTCCTCCTGTTGTGCCACTGCGGCGTTTCACATGGAGAGCTACGTAGCATTTAGGGATAATTTCTTCACCCGTTTGAGCACATAATCATTACTTTTACTGGAGACTGAAAACTGCACATCTCTTCACTGTGAAGAAGAAATGGCCTCTTATTGATTCTCGCTGGTTTCAAGCAAGTGCGTTCAATACAAAACCTAACCTGAAAAACATTCAATTTAAGGGAGAGACGCAGGGAATTTGGTGTAAGGAATGGCAACATTTTGGCTCAGTTATGTGAAAGCTGCACATGTGTTCAGTGTGAAGAACAAAATGGTTTCTTATTGACTCCCACCATTTTTAGCAAGTTTCCTCAATACAAAACCTGACCTGAAAAACCTTCAGTTTAACAGAGAAAAGCAGGAAGTTGCAGATCTCTTCACTATGAGGAAGAAATGGCTTCTTATTGATTCTTAGTTTGTTTTCACTTGTTTTTTTTTTCACTCAATACAAAACCTGACCTGAGTAACATTAAATTTAAGAAGGAAATGCAGGAAATCTCCAGTTAGGAATGCCAAATTTGGCAGGCAACGCATTTGACTGAATTATGTGAGACATGCACATCTCTTCATTGTGCAGAACAAATCAATTCTTACTGATTCTCACGTTGTTTTTAGGCAAGTTCCCTCTGTACAAAACCTGACCTGAAAAACATTCAATTTAAGGAAGAAAAGCAGGAAATGTGGAGTAAGGAATGCCAAATTTGGAAGGAAACATCTTGGCTCAATTATGTGCTTCTGTGCAGCTCCAGTGAGGTGTTTTGGTCAGAAGCGGCCACTAATTGTCAGATGTCGTTAAACTGCTGCACGGTTGCCGTGGAGCTGTGAAGCCGCCGTCTCATGAAACAGGAAGCGGGCGGCGTTCCCGAACGGTGACAATTCAATTCTGAGCTGTCAAGTGTGACGCTGCTGCTTCACAACTCGGTACAGTCAGGCATGCATCACACACACACACACACGTTTGTAGATGTAAAGATACAAAAAAAACACACAACCTTAGTGACACACACACCAACACTCAGCTCCGAAAAACCAAAACCATGCGTCACAGCCGGTTGTGTGTGGACGAGCAGACACTCCCCTCTGTCAGGTCATGAGCTGCTGCCACCACACACACACACACACACACACACACACACACACACACACACACACACACACACACACACACACACACACACACACACACACACACACACACACACACACACTCCAAATTTAGGCCCTAAGGGAAGCTGATGTGATCCTAAAAGGATTTGAACATTTTTTTCATCCTTCAGCTCCATGACCAGCTTTAGCCTGTGCCCAAGTTAAACCCAAGTGTGTGTGTGTGTGTGTGTGTGTGTGTGTGTGTGTGTGTGTGTGTGTATCGGTGGGGAGCGCATGCTAATTCCACCCATGTAAATGTTGACCTGAGCTGGGTGGGGTGTTTGTGTGGTGACGGGCTGGGGAGGGGCTGCAGCTCCTGTCATCATCGTCTCTCCTTCACTGTCCCTCTGCCCTTCACTCCCCTTGGTGTGGGAAACTATGGCCACAAATGGCGCAAACACACACACACACACACACACACACACACACTTGTGGAAATGGCGAAAGAGTGGGCGATGAGGCGGAAGAGTTTTTTGAAGATATTTGTCTCTGTTGGCAGCAGGAACGTAAATAACTGTGTAAATGTCAACGAAGTTCAAGTTCAGGGAAGAAAAACTGAAGTTGAAACCGAAGCTGGTGACACACACAGAGCGTGTTGTAGCTGTGGCTCTAATCTGTGTGACTGAGGATTTATAAACTTCATTTTTAAGTCACATTTTGGGAAGAAGGCTTACTCACCTCCAGGTGAAGAATTAGATGAAAACACCAAAACACTTTGAAGTCTTTACAGTAAATCCAAGGCCTTCTCAGATCAGATCAAATCTCAATGCAACACTCTATATGCAAATAAACATCAACTGGAACAAAAGGACACAATGTTTTTACACAAAGACAGAAAGAAGGTCATGTAGAACATTTGCCAAATTTACAAGAAGGTCCAAATAATGAAGAATTAGTCAGAGACAGAGTTTTACAAAGTTTATAAAATTCATCAATATAAACAACTCTTAGAATCAGACAGTTTGTTAAGGGAGTCTGGTGATGTTGTGGTTAGTAGTTCATCACTTTGATCAGTTGTAACAGACAATGTGTTCACAAACAGCTGCTGCTGACACCGGCAGGTTAGGAGGAGGAGCAGATGAAGAAGAAAACTCGACCACCATTTACACTCCATTTATGAAAGAAGAAACATGTTATTGACCTGAACATGTCACATGTTACAAAGACACTAAACAGGAACAATATAGGCGACTTCTTTGATGCTTGTGGAGAAAGTCACCAGACTCCCTTTAAAAAACATTAGATTTAGTGAGTTGTTGAGTTGGAGCCACTTCATAAACTGTGTGAAACTCTGTCTCTGACTCATTCTGCATTATTTGGACCTTGTTGATAATTCAGCAGCTGTTCTACATGAACTTCTTTCTGTCTTTGCATAGAAACAGTGATGAACGTGTTTATTTGCATATTGAACGGGTACATCAGGTACATTTATGGTAGATGTTGCCATGGAGATGGACACAGACGGAGACACAAATGGCTGCGTGGACAGACAGCAAACACACACACACACACACACACACAGAAGCATGCAAAGGCCCTACCCTGATAGATAAATACTACACACACACGCCAAACGCCTTCACACGCAGCGGTCCAGCAGTGTGTGATTCTCTCTTCGACGCGACATTTTTCCCAGACAAGTTTTATTTCAGTTTGGACTTTGGTCTGGAGGCGGCCTCGTCGCAGACCGGTGGAATTTGCCACGAGGAAGAAGACTTTGATCCGCTGCAGCATTTCTTCTTCTTCTTCTGTGGTTTTCTGACTGTCCGTTCGCCTTCCTGCTCCAGCGATGTGATCACCAGAAGGCAGAAAACAGAGGCGGCAGTGTGACCCTGATGTAACTTTCCATGACTCTCCGTACCTGAACCTAAAGAAAGACTCTTTCCTGGTTCGTCCTCTCAGAGACGACATCAACAAACAGGCTGGTTTCCTCTCTGAAAACCACCAAATGATGCAACTGAAGAGTCAAACAAACTGTGAAAGCCGACTGATGGGAAATTTCCCTCCGATCAAGTTCTCGGACATCCTCGACCTTCTCATGAAGTCACAGTTGACATTTTTCAAACAATGTGTCTTTTCTGAGGAGAAACGTGAAGAACAAAGAGCCTCTGACGTTCAAGAAACCCGACAATAGAACATTTCACCGTGCTGTCTGCTGGCCGCTCTGCCATTGTTTGTCTTAGATTTTTAAGCCCTGACAGATGTCATTTAAAATCCTTTTTAGGTGCACTTGAACGCACCATGACATCCACGTCGGCGTCCCAGGGGCCCAAGAGACTTTTTTCATAAGTGAAAGAAGCGTCTGTAAGCATCAAATCCCTGAGTAATGAGCGGTGTCACTGTCATAACATGAGACATTCAGTCCAATAAAATTAGGAAAGCCACATGAATAAATCAGTTTACTTTAGGTCAAGTTAGCAGAGCGCTAAACTGGAAGTCTACAACCAAGATTTGGTTCATTTATAACCGTGGAGTCGAGACGTTTCATCATCATGCACCACTGAGCAGCTTTCACAGGAACGAAGAGACTAATTCTTCAACGCTGTGTCCAGATTTAATGTAACGTTTCTTTTGCTGTACAAAGCGAAGCAGATTTCAGGGTTTTAGACGTGCACCTGAATGCACCACAAGGTCCCTCTGAGGAGTGAATGGTGGATCTTGAATTTTATTTGGATTGTTTAAATTGAAGGCTCATGTTGTCGTCTTCCCCTCCTGTCATCACTCCAGCTGTCACTTTCATAATAAAGCACAAAAATGTTTGCTCACAACAGTTAGATCACCTGTGAGGAATATATTGACCAGGAAGTAGCTCAAACAGATGATTCAAGTAGAGTTCTGATACTGTTTATGGATCTTATGCATTAAAACAGACATGCTCGACCGTCTTGCACATTACGTCCAACAAATGTGACGTTTCAGTCACGTTTAACTCCACGTAAATTATAAACCAAGAGAGCAAATCATTATTCTGCAGGTCTGACTGACTGTCAGCTTGATAGAAAATGAGCTTCAAACCAGTGAAGCTTTAAAAATCATACAGACGTTAAATAAAAACTGAGCCGGGAATAAGATAAGAATGTAAAGACAGACGAAAGACAGACAGTTAAAAATTCCACAAGTGGATCTGAAAAACACACACACACACACACACACACACACAGTAGGAGTCAGGGGTCAGCAGAGTCAGAGATGACAAATTCCACACCTGACTACAGCGAACACACAGAAAATGTAAAAAGCCGACCCCTCGCCTCGCTCTGATTGGCCGACGGTAACGCAGTGCGACTTGAAAGCGTGTCACGGCTGCTCGTGTTTCAGGCGTGGACAGCGGCGGCGAGTTCCAGTGGGCGCAGAGTTTTATCATGTGGTTCCTGCCACGCTCGCCACAGACGCTTAACGATCGGGAACGGGCCGGAGAGGACGGCAAAAACAAGCTCCTGAGTGTGTGTGTGTGTGTGTGCGTGCGGGTGCGTGTGTGTGACCTCTCACCTTTGACATGAAGTCCTCTCTGTAGGTTTGCTCCTCAAAAACGTCCGTCTGCAGCCGCTCTGAGGTCAAACACACACATTCAATCCATCAACGTGTTATCAGACGTGAGGCGACTCAACTGAGCGTCACATTTTAATTCATTTGAGACTAAAGACTAAATTAAATCACCTCCACCTCTTTACACCCATTACAAAAATGCTCATTTTGAATATAAATCCAAGGAAACAGATGTGTGTATTTGTTTGTGTGTGTTTGTTTTCTTTCTTTAGAATTTTCTTCTTCTCATCTCAAATTAAAGAGCTCATATTCAAAGCCAATCATAGCACAGCACACTGGGAAAGTAAATAAGTAAAACAAAAAAGAAAATCAGAACAGAAATAAACATTTCTGTCACATTTTATAGATTAAACAATAAATAATTGTTTTCACTGTTTCCGCTGGTGTCTGGTTGCTTGTCTGTTGGTCGATTTGTTGGTTTGTCAGCAGGATTACACAAAATCTACTGAGCAGATTTCCACCAGACTTGGATGGAGGATGAGTCTCGGGCCACAGTGGACCCCAGTGAGTTCTGGTTCTGTGTGAGTACCTCTGCTGAGCGTGGCTCCGTTCTCTCTGAAGTCCTGGATCTCTGCGTCCTTCCTCACCAGCAGCCCTCCGAGCTGCTCCACCTGCCGCTGCAGCAGGTGGCTCATGGCCAGCAGGGGGCGCACCAGCTGAGCACACACCTGAGAGCACACAGGACGCTGTCACAGTCTCGTCTGATGAGGTTTGTGTGGTCCTGGATCATTTTACACTCTTACTACTTTGAATTATTTAAATAAATACAAGGAGACGCTCCTCAGAGTGACGTCACACTGTGTTTTACCTTTTGTTGGTATGTTATCCCACTGCAAATATAAATCAAATCAAAGGGAATTCTTTAAAGACTTGAATTTGTATGGGTCGTACCACTGTGACGGGGGCGGGGGTGCAGTGAAACTCCCAGTAGAACGGCAGCCCCGCCAGCTCGCTCTTCAGCTTCATGCTGATGTTGCCGTCTTCCTGTCGCGTCAGAGAAATCTGGGCCTCGCCGTCGACCCGCCCGTCACTTCCTGTCAGACAGGGCTGAACCACCTCACACAGGTGGGAGAAGAAGGCTTTGACGGGAGCTCGCAGACGTCTGTTGAGCTCCTGCGAGGAGGAGAACAGGATTTATTTACAATAAGAAACCATGAGTTGATCCTTCATGCTGTGTTCTCCTCGGTGTACCTGAGATCTCTGCTGGATGGATGCTGCGTCCATCCTCTCCTCCCACACACAGTGCATGTCTGTCAGCAGGACATGGTACGCCGTCTCCCTAAACCAGCTCTTGGTGAGGAGCTGGCAGCCGCTGATGCTCACGGGGAGCCAGGGCCGCTGCAGGAGGACCTCAGCAGAAGACCCGCGGGCCTCCATCATGGATCAGAACCAACAAGCTTCCACCACTCGCTAAACAGGAAGGAGAATTTATACGATGTTCAGATCAACACATGAAACAGGTTCAACGTCTGGCTCCTGACTGGACATGACAAACTGAAGAAGAGAAGTCAACTACAACTCCCAGGGTGCTTTTCAGCATGAAACATCCAATCACAGAGCGTATGCTGCGTTCAGGTGCCCCTACTTTGGTTCCACTGTATGCTGGAGCAACACAGACATCAAAAGAAATCGTTCTGCATTTTATTGCTCAGAGCATTTAAACAACACATTTCATTCATTACCAAGTAAAATACATTTAAAATGACCTGCCAAATTACAGCAATAATCACAGAAACTAGCTGGAAATGAAAATAGTTTTTCAGCAGACAAGTTGAAGTTTCCTGAAAATGTATTAAAGAAATTACCTGATAGTCATCAGACCCCTGAAAATCTTCTCAATCTATTCTCAGACATGTATTTTTATTTAATTCAAATTAACTCATTTTCTATTAAACCCTGGTTATTATAGTGTTTATTATTGTGGGAATCACTTCAGGGGAGCGTTTTTCAACCAGACTTCATGATCCAGGACTGCCTGTGTTTTAAACTAAACTACTGAAATCCAACAATAAAACCTGGAGAAAACAGGTAGAAGCGTGTTTTGAGATGGTTCCTGGAAGTGAAAACCAACGAACAGCCACCAGCCACAAACACGCTCCAATTTTCTCTTTATCAAACCTGTTTTCTTTAATCACTCACCTCGGAGGAATGCGCCCCACAGCCGGCCTGAGATCTGTTACAGCCGCTACAGACGCCGTCCCGGCCGCATAATCACCAGCTTGCAGGAGGGAGACCGCAGGCAGCTCCTGCTCCTCTCGGCTGATCTGTAATGAGCCTGTTTCTGGGGAATAAAACGAGGTATTTCTCGTCAGTCGCCATTTGAATCGCAGAGCACCGTTCAGAGGTTGACTCATGCCAATTTGGAAATCGCAAAAATACCAAATCTGTAACTTTATGACCAGAATTCGCTGTAAACGGTAAAAGAAAGGAAGAGCAGCTCTCCCTTTTCCTGCAACAACACAACGACTGACAGTCAGCCACACACTCAAACAGGAGACCGAACACGTATCAGGTATGTTTTGTACAGAGAAAACCTGAACAAAAAGGCTTATCTGAGGACAGCTACGTCTTCTCTTCCCGTTTTCAACATCTGGTGTAGCTACGGCGACCACAGACGCATTCGGCTCACGGTCGCCAGTTAACATAGCCCCGCGTTAATCCGAAACACCGGCGGTTAGAGGCTATCGGGAGGAGATGCAGTCCAGACAGGCTCCTCTGTCGCCTGTTAGCGATGAGCGTCACACCAAACTCCACTTAAAAATCCATGAATTTAAATTTCCCTTGATTTATGCCTCACATGCTTCCAAGCTACTGTACTATTGTAAGCTCCTTCAAGGCCATGAGAAGATAGTCTTTGATTCGGCGACTATCTAACAAGTGTTAATTAAATTATATACCCTGGTATTCCAGAGAAGACGTCTAGAAAATCCACGATTAACGTAATTCAGCTACACTGTGGCGAACAGCGAAAAACAGCAGGAAACAGGTACATACAGGTGATGGATGACATATCTTCAGTATTCAAAAACTGACAGGTATGTAAATTGAGTTTTGCGGGCTAATTAAAGACAAAATTAGCTAGTCATAGAGTCACGTCACACGAAACTCAATCAACAAGTCTATGAATTTCAAAGTTAACTTGCTTATAGGAAAATATGGGATAGTTTATTATTTTTAGCCATGGCTTCACTTGTAGAAGCGATCTTATCCTTCAATTCGGCGCACATTTTGCAACACAATATGCGAGAATTATTGAAAAAAATTCCAACTGTGAGTCAAAAATTGCCAGGTGCGCTAGCTAAATTACAGCGTTATAACCGACATGCTAACTTAACGGACTGTTTGTTTGCTTGCCGTCTTTTTAATAACATTATATGTGATTTAGCTGTGTTTTTTTACAACAGCAACTCAGAAAATAAGAGAAAAACAAGAGAAATATGACTTTAAAGCTACTGACGTGTGCAGCAGAGACACCCCACCGCCGGTTCCTGTTGACAGTTGAGGATTCCGACACCGACGTCAAACAACGTCTTTCAAAGGTTCCGCTTACAATAATAATAAATGATATATAACAGTTAAAGTCTAAATATACGTTTAATTTATTGTACTTGTAATTTTGATACTTAAGAACATTTACTGTCAAATTCTTTAAGATTTTTACTCGAGTACTATTAATATAAGTGACTTTCACTTTTACAAAAGTAATATTTTAACACCATATCTTTACTTTTACTCAAGTGTTACTTTTGGATACTTTACTTTCTTCACAAAAGTAATCCACAAATATCTTAATAAAAATACTAGAAAAAATGATAAATTGTAATCATTTGATTTATAATATGGCTATAAATACTGCATTACAAGTAAAAGTCCTTCATTAAAAGTCCTGCAGTGCGATGGAGAAGTCTTATCAGCAAAATGTGAAGTAAAACCAACCCAACAACAGTGATTAAATGTAACTAATTACATTTACCTAAATACTGTACTTAACTGTACCTAAGGTACATGCACTTTACTTGTGTATTTCAATTTTACGCTAAGTTACACTTCCACTCTTCTACATTTGGAGGCAAGTATTTTACTTTTCACTCCATTACGTTTTCATTAATTTTTTAAATAATATATTTGATCTACAATCAGATTAATAAAAACACTGATTTTGATAATGAGAAAAATGCTGAAAAATTGTCTGATAAAACTGTTTATACATAATTATGTTTAATTCACTTTTACTTGTACTTTTGAGTGATTCCATTTTACAACATTGTTAATATTTCATAAAATGAAATGAAAATCTGTCCAAAAAAAAAAAAAGTCATGAAAACAGTGTTATGAATATTCACTGTGTTTGTGTCCAGGAGTGTTGTAAGTCTAATGAAACCAGATGAACAATCAAAATTGAAACTCCACCCCTCACATGACTCACCTAAGGTATGACTCACATGCAACTCACTACTGTAATCCTTTAATGAGTGGTAAGTTTACAACTACTTGTCTCTCAGAAAGATTCCTCAACATGGAGAAAGTCAGTGCACTGGAGAAAGAGACCACCAGCTCCACAACCGGCACACAGCAGGCTGAGGAAAACACTCCAGGAAGCAGGTAACTCCAGTCTGAACCATGTTCTATTTTATGATGTTGTTTTGTGATATAATCCACAAATGCTGCATTCTCAGCAGAATAATCAGTGTTGTGTCACATCGACAGCACGTCTGAGGCTGAGGACAGTCCCGCTGTCTGCAGAGATGATGCAGAGAATCCATCAGAAGAGGAAGGAAACAGCAAACTGTCACTGATCAGCTGGAACGTGGACGGGCTCGATTCAGAGAAACAGCCGGAGAGAGCACGAGGCCTCTGCTCTTATCTGATGAGGTGAGAACACAGCTGCTGCTGTCTGTGAACATGTTTTATATCTCTCTAAATACATCCAGCATCACACATAGTTTCATTTACGTTTCCCCACTGATCCACTGTGCAATAAATACAGGAATCCAGGCTATTTATTCAGACATAAGTAGGGTGATCGAGGTGAACTCAAGACTTCAGACACAGTCCCACTGTTCCTGAAGTTCTGAGGATCTGAAGGTTCACTCTTGGCCTCTGAGACAGTCCCATCAGTTCTGTCTCCTCCTTCCATTCAGACACTCTCCTGACGTGGTGCTTCTTCAGGAGCTCATCCAACCATACGTCCGCTTCATGAAGAACCGTCTGGCGGCAAGCTACACGTTCATTGAAGGTACATGTGAGAAAGTGAAGAAGGTGACAGAACAGAACAGCCAGCAGTACAAAGTTTCACACATAATAAAGTCATAACTCAGTGTACAGTTTGAACCTTCCCTCTGTTCCCTCCTGACCATCAGCTGGTAAAGAGGGTTACTTTGTCGCAATGATGCTGAAGAAGTCACGAGTCACCCTGCTGGACAGCAAGATACACGACTTTCCACTCAGTCGAATGATGAGGAACCTGCTCATTGCTCAGGTTGGTGCTCAGTGATGAGAGTCAATCCTGTGAAGGTGCTGTCTGAAAAACCTGGTTTCACCTTTTCTGACTTCAAACTCAGGTGCTGTTCAGAGGCCAGAAGTTTTCTCTGATGACGTCACACTTTGAGAGCTGTAAGGCCTTCGCAGCAGAGCGGATGAGACAGCTGTCACTGGTGATGAGGGCGATGACAAGTGCACCTGATGATGTGACCGTCTTGTTTGGAGGAGACACCAACCTGAGAGATGCAGAGGTGTGTCTCCATCCAGGAATCATGTCAGACAACAGCACATTTAGGAGAGAAAAGGCTTTTTTGAAAATAAAAACTATTTCAGAATAACAACAACATTTCAGAAAACAACACTTGGACATTTTAGATAATACACATTTCGGAAAACACAACAACCTTTTTAAAACACAGTCTGCCATCTGTAAAACCATGAACAGGACACCTCCATGCATCCTAACATGTAGAAACATTGTTCACATGATGAATTATAAATCTCCTCCTTCTTTGCACCTGTCATTCCATCCCAGGTGGCCAAAGTGGGACTTCCCAGCTGCGTCTGTGATGTGTGGGAGCAGCTGGGAGAGCCGGAGCATTGCCGTTACACATGGGACACTCACGCAAACACCAACAAAGATGTCGAGTTCAAGTGTCGCCTCCGCTTCGACCGTCTCTACCTGCGCCGGGCTGCCAAAGAAGGAGTCCCACAGCTGGAACCTGACAGCATGGCGTTGATCGGGCTGGAGAAGCTGCCGTGCGGCCGCTACACCAGTGATCACTGGGGGATCTACTGCACTTTCTCCACTGAGTAGAAACACACAAAAGAACCTGAAAATATTGCAAATTTCCTGTTTATATATGTACAATATGTCTGTCCCTCTGCAGCAGATGTGTGGAAAGGGTGTGCTTTGATCCACATCAGATTAAGTTTCTTTCTTTTCCTATTTTTACTGTCAATTTACTCAGCGTCTGTAGTTACAGTTACAAATGTTAGTAGGCATATGAAAAATGCTTGTTTTTTGAATGTGCTGTTCTTGACTAGTGTCTGCAGGGAATTTCTTGCAGACTTAATCAAGCTCCAATGACCTCAATCAATAAGGTAGGTGAGCATGTAGGCATAAAACAAATCAGTCAATTAAAGTCTTTCTCTTCTGATTAAAATGTCTTCCCCAAAACAACAGCATGCTCCTTTAACACAGAGAAAAGATCTAGAAAAATAAAATATGTGATGATTTTTTTTAAAGTTTTAACCTCCTCTCAGTGCAGTGGAAGTGTATTTCTTGGCACATAAAAGCATCATATTGTGTGATTTTGGCGAAATCAGTGAGCACACTTTTCTGATATATTCATGAAAATTCTCACAGTATAATATTCAGCCTTTTAACTGAGCAGTAACAGTTGTTCATGTTAATAAAAACATAAAATACAGCAAACATTAGTGCTGTTATCCTGTGTTTTTTAAGTATAACAGCAATCATTAATGTGACTTCACCAGCATGAAAACAGGCGTCCTGTCCCTTTAAGAGTCACGTGCTTAGCGGCGTAGCCTAGGAGAAGTTTTGTTTACTTCCGGGTTGTCAGACTCGAAAACAAGAGGGGCACAAACACGCCCACGACACCGAGCAAAGCGGATTAAAGTCCCGCAGAGATGGCTGGGGAGGCTGAGGACGAGATACCAGGTGAACATCGATAACTAGCTCATCGCTCAACGACAGTTTATCGATTATTACTGAGAATATTAAGCTAGTTAGCATCTTTATCCAGCTAATCAGCGGCTCTGGTTAGCTTCTGCTTTAGCTCGCTGGCTAACGGAGAGTAAACCCTTTTTAAATAACTTTCTCCGCTTTAAACTGTCAGTTCTTATGTATTTTAGCCGGTTGCACATTTCACATTATTTGCTGTTCATGTTGTTCTCGTGCTGTGAAGAAGTTTAAAAGTTGGCTTTGAAACGTGTTCTGTCATTAAATATTAACACGTCCGAACTGATCATCTAAGCTCATGTTCGGTATCATCCTGTCATAACACAATTACAACACTGACGTTAACGTTCTTCTGCCTGTGAGTATTTCCATTTTATGAAAATAAAACCGCCCACTTAAAGTTTACCAAATTCCATAAGGGAATGTTGTATTTTAGCTTCAGTCGACCAGTTAAATTGAGCCCCAGCTGCTGCACAAATATACTGCTCACACGTTAATGCATGACTTATTATAATTCAAGAATATGCCGAAACATTGTGGTTCCTATAAGGAACCTTCATTAACCGTACGTTAAGTCCATATGTCTCATTAACTGCCAGTTATTTTTTAATTGAGTGTTTTTACAATGAGGTGTTACTACTTTCACTCAAACACTTGCTCTGCTTTTGCAGATATCATGAAAATATGTAAACGCTGATATTGATACAGGGAATTATTTAATTATTTACTTTATTTATTATTTGTATTTATTGTATTTGACATGATGAGATGGAGGACAGGAACAACAATGATAAGACTTATTTTCAGTGTTCCTCGAGAGTTGATATGCTTGAGATCAGGTGACACACAGCCAACAAACCAATATAATAAAATACTAAATAATCATAAATAAAATCACTCAATGACACCACAGATTGTTGGTATTAATCCATCAACAGGTGGACTCTCAGACACCTCAGGGCTCCGTCATTATCTGCAGCTGTTGGTTTTAACTTAAATTTGACTTTTACATCAAATTGACAGAAAGAAAAGCATCAATCATCAAAGTATTTGACATGATCACTTCACATATACTGTAAAATAATCCACTGATAATCAGTCCATTACTAATCATTTTGTTCCGGTTGTTTTCTGTCAGAATCAGGGGCAGTTTTCACGTTTGGGAAGAGTAAATTTGCTGACAACGTCCCCAGTAAATTCTGGCTCAAAAATGACGTCCCCTCAAAGATCGCCTGCGGAGACGAGCACACCGCCTTAATAACAGGTGAGAGGAGACATTTCTAAGGTGTCTAACTGTTTTGAGAAGTGTTAAACCTTTGATTGTGGTTGAGAGCAGTTGTCTTTTCCTCACTAAGGTGCAGCTTCTGTCTTTGTCTCCACAGAAAACGGGAAACTCTTCATGTTCGGCAGCAACAACTGGGGCCAGCTCGGTCTGGGCTCCAAAGTGACTGTGAACAAGCCGACTTGTGTCAAAGGTCGGTCTTTAAATCGCTCTCTGCTCCTTGTTTTATTCCAGAAAGAGAGAGCATTGTGTGGAAGTGCTGCCACTGACAGCTGCCTTCAGGAGTGGAGGGGGAGTCAGAGGAGGTGGCGCCTCCTTCTGCCTCCACAGGGAGCTATTGTAGTGACAGTCGCTAAAGAAACCAAGATAAGTGTGAAAATATTGCCTCTCTCTTTGTACGACATTCGAAGGGGAAGAGCCCCGCTGACCAGAGCTTTGTTCCCATTATAATCCCAATCTGGAGGTCCATAATCTGGTCTAATCTACAGAGACAGACTGAGAGACAATTGGTGCTCCTTAGATTTCTGTGTACTGAAGCTCCTGGCAGCCAGTTAATGAATGAGCATGTTTTACATGTTTGGTTATGAATCAGTTTATTTTCAGGTTGTTGTTTTTTTCTGTTTGACTTCTTTGTACGATGTACTTAAAGGAACAGTTCTGAAAATAAATAAAATATTGTATGCTTTGTTATTTTATGCCCTTCAAGCTGACAAGAATAAGAAGTCCTGAAACTTGTTGAGCTACTTTTGTTTGTTTTGTTTGTTTCTTAACATTTCCTGTGTTTGATTTCAGCTCTTAAATCAGAGAAAGTTCATCTGGTGGCTTGTGGGAGAAACCACACGCTCATCTGCACAGGTCAGTCAGCGTCTGAGTCGGACGAGACTCGACTACATTTACGATTCTGAAGTGCTTCAGTTTTTTTATTCAACTGTTGTGTTTGTAGCTCAGGGAAAAGTGTTTGCGTCTGGCGGGAACAGTGAAGGTCAGCTGGGCCTCGGAGACTGTGATGAGAGGACGTCGTTCCAGAGGATCCAGATGTTTGATTCTCACGGACCAATCAAAATGCTCGCTGCTGGGTCCAACACCTCCGCTGCTCTCACAGGTAACATAATAAAAAAACATCTCTTTGGACGTCGAGCTTCTTCCACCTTCACACATTCTGTGTTTCATAAAATGTTGAAAGACGAGATGTGATGTGTTGTGATGTGTTTGTTCCGTAGAAAGCGGTAAACTGTTCATGTGGGGCGACAACACGGAGGGTCAGATCGGTCTGGGGAAGGAGAGCCACGCCTCCTCGCCACAGGAAGTCAGCGTGGGTCGACCGATCGGCTGGGTGTCGTGTGGATACTACCACTCTGCCTTAGTGACCGGTGAGCACAGTCAGTGGGAGATGTAGTTCTGCACAGAGAGCAGATGAAATGCTTCATGGTGTGTTTCCTGTCTGCTGTCAGTCGACGGAGCTCTGTACACGTTCGGTGAGCGTGACAGCGGTAAACTGGGCCTCGGAACCGACCAGCTGCCCCGACACCGAGTCCCTCAGCTGGTGAAGACCATCAAGGAGCCCGTGGTGCAGGTGGCCTGCGGCGGGGGACACACGGTGGCACTCACAGGTACAGACATGAAACTACAAATATGGCTGAGAACTACATCTGACGCCCAATTCTTCACATGTTAAAACTGAATCTGTTTCACGAGTTGATATTATTTTAACTTGTCTTTTAATGCGTGAGTTGTCTTAATGATTGAAGAGTTTAGGGCTCAGTCAATAAAATCTGGACTGAAGGTTTTTACTGTACGACTATATTTTTATATTTGATTTAATTTGATTATTTTTATGAAATCTTGTAGCTCAAACATCTTCACCATCATGGTCAAAAAGGGGAGAACTGATAAGAAAATTCATCCTTTATTTTATGTATTTACACATTAATCTGCAATATTTTTTGCACAAGTCCCTTTTTGTTTATCTCAAATAAATGTGTTTGTTTTGTTTTTCTTTCACTTTTTTGTACTTTAAAATGTAAATCTAAATGTTTTCCTGGGTAATTTTTTATAATTTTCATTTTTTTCAAATTTTCAAAATTGACAGTAACATCTGAAAAAAATCAAATGAGAGTTAAACAGAATATAAAACAAGAAAAATAACCAAAATAAATGTGTCATGAAGTACATACAACCATAAAACTTCAACAATCACTTATGTTTTAATTAAAGTTGCCATTGAATAACCACATGATTAGTTGAACTGTTATTAATTGATCCTTTGTGTCTTTCAGAGGACGACGTCTTCACGTTTGGTCTCGGTCAGTTCGGTCAGCTCGGTCACGGGACGTTCATCTTCGAGTCGCGGCTGCCGCGACCCGTCGAACACTTCAAGAGGGGCCGAGTGTGTCAGGTGACCTGTGGAGAAAACCACACGGCTGTCATCACAGGTCAACAGATGCTTTATTTCACAAGTTTAATTAACTTTCTCCTCAAGTCCTCCATTATAAAACGTTGCTGCGGTGTTTCTCGTTCAGACGGCGGTCTGCTGTACACGTTTGGAGACGGTCGTCACGGTAAACTGGGACTGGGAGAAGAAAACTTCACCAACCAGTTCAAACCGACTTTGTGTCCGCGTTTCCTCAAATACATCGTTCAGGCAGTGAGTGTTTCACTTTTCTGATTTTAACTTAATTCAATATATTTTTTAATTTTGTGGATGCTGGAAAAATGACAAGATTTGAATGAATATTCACAGGTACAATTTTACTATTTATTTATATTTATCTTTTATTATTTTAATTGTGTTATATATTATATATTTATATGTGTTTTCAATAATAATCTGCTTTTATATATCAATTCTTGAATTATTGATTTGTTATTTATTATTATGTATTATTTTATTAGTTTTAATCAAATTGTTTTTTTATTTTACATGAATACATTATTTCTGACTTTATGTTTTATGTTAATATATTTATTTTACTTTTAAAAAAATGTGTTTTTTTTAGAAATAATTATCTTTTTATTTAGATGTATTTTTCAATGTATTTTTACATTAAATTATTTAATTATAATTATTTATTATTTTGATTTTTTAATTATTTTTGCCAATGAAAATATTATTAAATGAGAAACTTTGATTCAGATCTAATATAATGATTTAATCATATTAAATGCTGAATAATGAAACAGTGACTGTGTGTTGGTTCAGGCTCCGTGCGGCGGCTGTCACATGGTGGTGTTGGCCCGGCCGAGGGATCCAAACAGCGCCAACATGACTCTGGAAGAAGGCGACGTGACGGAAGACTTCCTGGAGAAGCCGTACGTGGAGCTGCTGGGGGACACGGCCGACTCCTCCAGCCTGCAGAGGAGCCTCTCAGCTCGGGTTCGCAGGAGGGAGCGGGTGGGTGGAGAGCTCGGAGGATATCAGCATGTGATTCACAAAACAGTGCACATGACTTTGTCAGACTGCTGCGACCAACGTCAGCAATGAACTTTTACACATGTTTGATTTACAAAATGACAGAATCTAAAAGTCTCATGCAGCGTTTTATACAATTATGTCTGTGTTTTAGAACGGTTGAGGTAAAGTGCACCAGGCAGCCAAGAATATAAAGAACAGTTCTCCCTGCGTGCTCGTTCATTCTCCTCGCCTTCCCCCAACAGGAGAGATCTCCGGACCAGTTCGGCGCCATGTTCCGCACGCTGCCCGCCATGATGCCCGGCTACCTCCACCCGCAGCTGCCCGTCTCCAGCCACACCGTCCCGCCCAGACTGCCTCCACCCGAGCTGACCCACAGAAAGGTGCTGAACGGCACTCACCAACACGGGAGCGCAGGGTCAAACCACCAGGGTACCTACCTCACCTCACCGCCACCTCCTCATCTCCTGCTCCTCCTCCTCGTCCTCCCTCTCATGTTTCCTCCTGGATCTTTAAACAGTTTAATATCGAGCAAATATCCACTTAAATATTTACCATCTAATCTTTGTTTTGAGAATGAAAGATTTAAACACTTTTAGTTCTCTGAAGGATAAAAAGGTTTCTGGACTAACTTGCTCTCCTGTTTCCTGGCAGGTGAGGCCGACAGCGTTGTGGAGAGCCTGACTGACACCGACAGCGTTAGAGGACTCGGAGAAACCACAGACTTCCTCAACATGGTGAGAGATCAGATCCAGATTGACGTCCAATCAGTAGATTTAATGTTAATTTTGCTTTTTTTATTCGTCCTGATAGACGCATGTGATGAAGATGGACCCCAGTGATAAATCACTCACTCTGTCTCCAGTTCAGAAGGTAACTCACACTCTTCTTCTGTCGTTTGTTGGAGCCTAGAAAGTGTTTCCATCATCCCGACACACATTTCTGATTTTCTTTCTTTTGATTTCTTTGCACGTCTCTTTTCCTCTCTAATGCATGCCTCTTTTTCATCCTCTTCTTGCTCTCTCGTGCTGGGGATAGAGGAAGGGTAAGCATGGTAAGACCACTAAAGGGCAGAAATTGAACCCAAAAAAAGTGGAAAAGCTCTTAAATCAGAGCAGTTTCTCTTCAACTTCACCGTCTCGTAAGAGCGAGACAGCCTCTCCTCGCCGGGCGTTACCCACCGAGCTCCTGAGGGGCCACAGCTCTCACTCTCTGGCCTCTCAGAGCTCGCAGAGACAGAAAACAACCAACAAGAACAAAGAGAACCTGATACTGGCTGTGGAGGAGCTGCAGAGGAAGCCGGGGAAAAATAAAGCTCCGGGTGTCGGGGACATTAGGAAGGCAGCGTCCAAGCAGCGGCTCAGGCCAGCTCAAGGGAAAAGCCAGCTGATAGAGGTCAGCAGGAAACTCTCAGACTCTAAACAAAGTCTTGAAACCAGAAAGACGGTTTCAGGCTCTGAGTCTGCGGTGGCAAAAGTGAAGCAAGTGCAGCCTAAATCTGTCAAAGTTAAAAGCAAACCGATAGTCGTGCAAAGGGTTTCCTCACCAGGTAAACGCAGTCACACAGACTCACCTGGGTTTCATCTGACTGGTGAAGAGAGCTCAAGTAGCTCCCAGCCGCTCTCTGAGGTGAAGAAATCCAAAGAGAAGACAGAATTCTCTAAAAAATCTAAGAATGAGAAGAACAAAAAAGAGGCTCGGAAAAAAGAAACACAGAAAGAGACGTCACATCTCAGCTTGCTTGCTGGAGCTGCGTCTATAGCAGCAGGAACCGTATTAATGCGTGAGGTGGTGAACAGAAGCCGCTCCAGATCAGCGTCACCATCGCCCTCCGAGAGCAGCCGCGGTGTCCTGAAGGACGGCGTGACGGAGTTCCAGAATGAGGAATCAGAATCTTACGCCGCCGATTCTAGCAAGAAATCTGCAGTCAGCATCAACATCATCCCTGCACCCGAGACGAGTCAGGACGAGAAGGACACAAGTCAGGAAGAGAAGGAGACAAGTCAGGACGAGAAGGAGACAAGTCAGGAAGAGAAGGAGACAAGTCAGGACGAGAAGGAGACAAGTCAGGACGAGAAGGAGACAAGTCAGGAAGAGAAGGAGACAAGTCAGGATGAGAAGGAGACAAGTCAGGAAGAGAAGGAGACAAGTCAGGAAGAGAAGGAGACAAGTCAGGATGAGAAGGAGACAAGTCAGGATGTAAGTGAAGAGGACAGTAAGGAACTGACAGACACTGAGACAGTCAAACAGGAGGTGGAGGAGGAGGGAGGGCAGAGAACAAGTGCAGAAGTAAGTGAAGAAGAGGAGGATGTCAGTCACAGTATCGAGAAAGTAACAGAGGAGGAAGAAGAAGAAGAAGAGGGCAAAGATAGCGACACTCTTCAACCAGAAGACGAGTCAGAAACTGGTGAAGATGAGGAGGAAGAAGGCAGCGCTGCTGAGGAAGAGGAGGAAGAGGAGGAGGATGCAAGTGAGACTGCAGGAAGTGTAAGTGAAGCTGAGACTGATGGGAAAGAGAGCAAAGGAGGTGATGTAGAAGAGGAGGAAGAGGAGGAAAGTGAGGCAGGGTCGAGTCAGGAGTCAGGGAGCAAAGGAGGTGATGTAGAAGAGGAGGAAGAGGAGGAAAGTGAGGCAGGGTCGAGTCAGGAGTCAGGGAGCAAAAGGGGAGAGTCCGAAAATGAAGATGAGGAAGGTGAGGAAGAAGAGGAGGATGTGGAAAGCGAGGGTGAGGAAGAGGAAGAGGAGGGTGAAAGTGAGTCTTTAAAATCTTCAGAGGAGAATGAGACAGAGGAAGGAGAAGAGGAGGAGGAAGAAGAAAGTAGTGCTGATGAGGAAGAGGAGGAAGGCAGTGAGGAAGAAGAGAGTGAAAATGAAGAGGGAAGTGATGAAGAGGATGAAAAAGGAGACGTGGCGGAAGAGGAAGAGGAAGGGGCAGAGGTAGAGAGTACTGAGGAAGAAGAAGAGGAAGAGAGTGATGGAGAAGAGGAAGAAGAAGACGACGAGGATCAAGACAGCAAAGAAGAAGAGGAGGAGGAAGAAGAAGAAGAGGAAGAGGAGGAGGAAGGAGAAGAGGAAGAGGAGGAGGAAGAAGAAGAAGAGGAGGAGGAAGAAGAAGAAGAAGAAGAGGAGGAGGAAGAAGAAGAGGAAGAGGAGGAGGAAGAAGAAGAGGAGGAAGAAGAGGATGAAGAAGAAGAGGAAGAAGAGGAAGAAGAAAAAGAAGTGGAGGAGGAAGAGGAAGAAGAAGAGGAAGAAGAAGAAGAGGAAGTTCAGAAAAAGTCTGCTGATTTCAGTAGATCTAGCAGAAAGCTCAGGTCAGGGGTCAGAGGTCAGGCGACGCGATGATGTGTGACCACAGCACCTCAACCTGAAATAAGTCCTGAAAATGATTGTTTTCAATATCGATCAATCTGTCAACATTTATTCCAATCAATAAATTAAACATCACAATTTCCAGGAGCAGGTGAAAAAACAAAAATACAGGAGTGATAAAAAAACAGAGAAAGTAACAAATGTTCACATTGACTTCTGTGTTTTTGCAACAATTAAGTGCTTTGATAAATGTTTTATTAATTAATGTTTACATCCATTGATCATTTAGATCCATTAAGCTGCAACTCTAAATGAAAAAGTCATTCTATTCAATTCTCTGGGATAAATTGAGTAACGTCATCGGCATTTTATATTTTTTTTGTATGGAATTATTCTTCTACCTGCTTTTTCAATCTTTCTACTTTCTTTTCTGTTTCTGTTCATTTCTAAGTTTGTAATAAATAATTGGTTTTATTTGATTTACGTTGTTTTTGTGTCTTGTTTTTAAAGTAGCTTCAGGAATTGATTTGGGATAGAAGTTTTAAAGCGGAGCGCCGCACCGAAACACACAGATCTGAAGGCAGCGGTTATATTTTCTAGGAATCTGTCAAACATCATTCCAGCGTCATAAAATCTCTGTTAATGAACAGTGTGTTGATGAAAACTACGGTGGCCCTGATGTGCAAAACACTATGCAAGGTCCTAATCCTCTTCAGTTACGGTGTCACCAAAACTGTTGTGTTTTGTGAATTGTGGCGTTTTGCACTTCAGGGCCACCGTAGAAACTAAAACTTCCCTCACTCGACATGTGAAAGCTGATCAGCTGCTTCACAGACGACTTTATTCAAGCTATAATTAACCATTTAAACATTAATATCTTTGAAGCATCTCACAGGATCAGACTTGATATATTAGTCGTTCTTGTTGCTTCATTAACAAGCAGAAAAATTCTCCCACCAACTTTTGTTATCAGCAAATTTCCATAATTTGATGTCTGATGCGTTTGTCTCTCGTTCTCCTTGTTGAGCGTTTGATTGGCTGGTTTCAGGATCAGGTTGGCTTCGTTTTCTTCTTCCAGTCACTGTGTTTATAATCCCATCTCAGTTTGTTCCCATCCTACTTTGTGTTTCCTCTCCTCTCTCAATTTTCATCTTTCCTCTTTATTTTAAATCCCTTTTGAAATGCACATAAAAATAATCTGCTCCATAATTTGTGTTGTGTGTTTTTAAGCTGAGCTTCTTCCCTGAATCTGAGTCTTTCCAGCTGCTAGCTGAGCTTGTGTCAACCAGTCCACCAGGTCATTTTATCCCTTTTTATGTCAGGATTTGACAGAATTTGGTCAGACGTGGAGAAAAAGTGAAGAGGACGGAGAAGAGGAAGATGATGAAGAAGAGGTGGAGGAAGAGTTGGAGGAGGAGGATGAGGAGGAGCAGGAGGATACGTCAGCTGAGACGGAGGGGACGCCCTCTAGTTTGGACGAGTCAACAGAGAAACCATCAGAGACTCAGAGTCCTGTAGGTTTATCAGTTTAATACTCATTTATTTATTGATGTTTCCTGTGTCAATAACATGAAACATCTGCTGTTTCCAGAAGCCTGAAGAGCTGAAAGAAGAATCCGTACCTGACGGAGAGCAGAAAGGTTTGTTTTATCCGTCTATGGACAGAAAGCTGAAAGCAAAGACGTATCTGGACAAACAGGGTGATAAAAAAGTAATTATTCATCAAGTCAGTGTTTAATCAACAGCAGCTGAAATCAGCGAGCAGCCCGACAGCACCGGTGAAGAGAAGATGGACGACGGAACCAAACCAGCCAATGGGACGACAGACGGGGGCGCTAAGAGCCAATCAGGCTCCAACAAGAAGGTAGAAAAAGTGGAAACTGAAGAAACTGGAAACAAGAGATGCACCGATACTTATCACAATACCTGAACTTTGTGGATCAATCAATCAGTCAATCTTTTATATACAGCACCTTTCAAACAATCCCAGGTGAATTAAAAACATGGGATGTTAATTTTTGTACTTTAAAGTTTGTAGTTTTTGTTTCCACAGGTATGAATCCAACAGACCAATTCTTACATGTCACACCTTTAAGTTTGATCATCATGTATGTTTCTTCCAGAAGCTTCTTGTTTGCAAACTGACATGACGGGAAGTTAACTGAAAATCTCCTCGTGCTCCTCTCAGCTCTCTCTCTTCAGACGGCTGTCCTTCACCAGATCCAAGACGACCAGCGACAGGGACCAGACCCCGGCGGAGGCCGCCGTCCAGGGAGAGCCTCCTCCCTCCGACCCAGAGACCAACAGAGGAGCAGCCCAACCGAGGTCTCTACCTTCCGGAGCCCGAGGGCCTCGCTCTGGAGCCTGCACAGTGCTGTGATCCCTCAAGTAAACTCTCAGGTGGCTTCAGTCATCGTGAAAACGACCAAAGTGTGAAAAGGTTCATTAGCAGCGAGGCGGAGACAAACTTAAAGCAGTCCTGTGGAGTTTTGTTCTAAAAACATCCAGAAACAAATGAATATAAAACTCTTAAAATGGCACTAAAACATGCTGGAATCACTTTACTTCACGTTCTGACTGCAGAGATGCAGGTTCTGCCTGTGGACATTAAAAAATGAATCAGGAGATCGTTTATTAGTGAGCTCGACAGCTTTATGAACAATTATCCAATCATGGAAATTCAACACGATCAACTGATCTCGAGCACATTTTATCTGGATCTCACATCGTCCTGTTGGTATCATGAAGTCTAACCGATGTGTCGAGAGCATTTCATCCATCATAAAACATGTATATAGTTGATTTTTAAGTATTTTAAATACAATGTTGTTTTCATCCATGTTAGCGAGCCTGCAGGTCTAAAGCTCCACAGGGAACCTTTAACTGTGTCTCAACAGTTCCCCTCGGGGATGAAGGTGTTTCCTTATAGATCTGTGGTGAGCAGGATCCTCCAGCTCCTCTGGACCGGACCAGAATCACTCGTCGAGTCAGGCTGAAGCACAGAGTGAAGCCACAGCAGAGATGAGCTGTGACAGATTCACGTCTTCACTTGTTCTTCCGACAGAGCTGCAGCGAGCCCTTCCGCTCCTGAGCCAGCGGTATGAACGTGACCAGTGCTCCCAGTCGCCACAGCTAGCTGCACAGCTAACTGAGCTAACAGAGCTAACTGCAGCTACAGTCTGAATTCGTCCTGTGGCTGATTCTCACATATTGCAACTTTGGTTTCCTTGTAATGATGTCATCAGAGACGAGCCAGGTGATGATTTCTGTGAATTTAACACGTTTGCCTCCATCTTTAATCAACCACTACACTTTAAACCACTGTCCAATCACAAGTGACCTACAGCTGAGCCTCCTCCTCCACCTGTATGACCAGCAGCACCTTGTTGCTGGGTGTTTGTTTTTAACTCTGCGCGGCACATTTTCTACCCAGAAGCTGAGCCTGGAGGTGTGTGTGTGTGTGTGTGTGTGTGTGTGTGTGTGTGTGTGTTAAACTATGAGGATGTAAATACTCTTATTTATTGTGACCTGGCCTTTGAGCACATTTTGCACTTTGGATGTGATCTGTACGCATCAGTTTTATATTCTGACATGATAATCTCATTTAACAGTTTTTTATCGTTTGGATTTTTGTGATATCAGTAAAGATTTTTTATATGAAACCGAATGTGAGTCGATTGTTTGTCTCCAGTTTTCACATCGAATGTTTTCTGACAAAGGTTTTTTGGGTGTCACCTGTCAGGTGAGGCTGCTCTACCTTATTTTGGGGCTGACTGTAGGCTGAAAGGTGAACCTGCAAACTGATAATTATCGAGTACGAGTTGTCACTGAGTATTAGACCTCTGTTAGGATATCATCTATTTAAAAGATGGAGGAGAGACTCAGGCCTCTGGAGGAATAAACACCCGCGGACGAGAGAGCAGAAGAAGAAGAAGACAGGAGCAGAAGAAGAAAACAGGAGAAGAAGAGAGGAGCAGACGATAAAAGGACGAGACGGTCACATTTAATCTCTCTAAGTAAGTCTAAGCACGTTATTTTTTGACGTAATGTCACAAAACATGAGCGTTTATTGATATTTTGTCTCTTCTTCGCAGTTTTCTGATGTTTTAACTGAGTAAACGCGGGTGAAACAGCGATAAAGCTCCAGCAGGTGTCAGCGGTTAGCTAGCTAGCGCGCGTTTCTTCTTCGGGGCTTTTGGTCGCCCGTCTTCTTCGTTGGCTCTGTTGACAGCTCACAGGAAGTCCACAACATCTCCGTATTTTTCTTCTGTTTTTGACCCCATAAAATAAAGACTTTCACCTCCTCACCGCCGCGCTCGATGAGAGTAATGGAGGAATATCATAACGGCAACGAGGTCTGTGTGTGAATCAACGTCTTTCTGAATATGTGACGCTAGAAACCAGCTAGCTAACATCTGGCTAGCTGCCCAAGCTAGCCACTCCTAACGTTACGCTCAAGTTGATGTTTGATGTTAATTCTGTTGTTTTCAGTGTAAAATCATAAAGTAACACTGCTTTTTATAGCTTAATAGGTTAGTCCTAGCTTATTATCTGTTTATATATGATTTATTACTCATTACTTATATGAATCCTTCAAGGTTTAAACGGTAAACTGTGATTTGGGTGCTTAATAATCAGGTTTCAGTGTCGTACTGTAACTGTTGCTGGTTTTCACTGACTTTTAATGTTGTTATGTATAAAATATGTTTGTTGTTTAACACTTTCAGGGCTCCTTCAACTCTGAGGAGGCTGATGCCATTGTTAAAGAGGTAATCACAACCATTTAACATCGAGTACACCTTTATTTCTCCCTCTAAATAAAGAATGTAAAGATTGTTATTATTCTATCAGGACAATGAAACATTCAGAAATCTGTTTGCTGAAAGTATGAACTGAAATACAAAGAAGTAAAATAATAATAAGTAATGATTCTGTAAATTATTGGCTGTATTGCAGAAGTTTTATGTGTAAGTTGTTTTTAAATGTTAAATATTTGTCATTTAAATGTTGTTCAGCCACGTTTTAGTTCCAGTAGAGAAACAAACCTCCTGTGCTCCTGGAGAGATTCAGGGTTTATTGTTCAAGAATGTTTTTTAGGATTAGAGACGATAACTTTTGCTTTAGGCTGTTTTTAAAGGCTGTTTCTGTCACATGAGGTAGAAACCTCCTGACAGGTTTTATTTAGATTATATTCTTTGTCCTGTTCTCAAAGGTTACATCTCAGCTCTTACGTTTAGTGACGAACTTATTAGAGAGAAAACACGTTAAAGCTCAGGAATTTTGTGTTTGTGCAGAAACAGGAAACACTGTCTACTCTGTGATTCTGTCTCCTCGGGGTGAACCAGCACCCAGTGATTCCCACATGACTGTAAACACTGACGCGCTATCTGTGTGTGTGTGTGTGTGTGTGTGTGTGTGTGTGTGTGTGTGTGTGTGTGTGTGTGTGTCAGTGTATCGAGAGCGTTGTCGGGAGTGATGACTACAGCCAGAGTCTGGTGAACAAATGGACAGCGAGCATCGTTGAGCGCTGCCTCACTCAGATGGTCAAAGTGGGGAAACCATACAAATACATCGGTGTGTTCAGATTAATTCATCAGTCCTGCTGCACGTTTCCAGTTTACCTAAATATATAATATATGATGTTTAGGTGAGATTGCATCCAGAAGTGTTCATTGTGATTGTTTGTCTGCACAGTGACGTGTGCTGTGATGCAGAAAACGGGAGCGGGCCTCCACACAGCTAACTCCTGCTACTGGGACACCGCCATGGACGGTAAGCAGAGTGTGAAATCACAGAGAGAGGAGGGTGTTAGTCGATAAATAGAGCTGAGAATATGACAGCAGATTTTCAGGAGTTTTCTTGCAAACAAACAAACAGAAGTTGACCCGCGGCCTTGTTAAAGCCTAAAGATTAATTCTTATAGGAGGCCTTTTAAACCCACATTTGACCCTAATAAAACAGGGTTCCATGTTATATTTTATACACTCAAGTTCTGTTTTCTGTACATCCTCTTGTTTTATCTCTGGTCATCGTTCCTCCGTCTTCTCACCTGTGTGTCATTTCATCTCTGCAGGAAGTTGCACCGTCAGATGGGAGAACCGAACCATGTACTGTGTGGTCAGTGTGTTCGCTGTGGCTATCGCATAGACACACACGCACACACCATGACCATCACTACCACCAGAGGAGGAGTGCAGTGTGTTGATGTGACCAGCAGGGGGCCACAGAGTCACATCCACACTGCTCGGCTTCAGTTAAAGCTGCAGAAAAGAAACCAGCTGTATTATTTTCTCGTGTTTCTGCCTTCAGATGCATGAAAACATCATCGTCTTATTGTATTTATCTTCTCATGTCACTGCAGTGCTTTAATAGTTTCATTTAACTGATATTTATCACTGAAGCCTGACAGCATGAAGCAGCTGAAATCAACACATCCAGTTTGATTATTCTGTGTTTTCTGATGTTTGTTATCGTGTCAATGAGAGGAAGAGGAGAGTTTTGTACTCAGAACTGCAGGAAAATAAACAGGAAGAGATTTATTTGTGTATATTGTGTTTATTTTATACCAGAAGCTGAGAAAAGTTTTGTTTTTCCCCTCAGTTTAAATTGTCTCCATTGTTAAGAACCACATCTGTGCTCTTAAAATAAAATAATACATTTTAATGACGTCGCACTTAAAATCAAGTTCTCAAACTCCAAAGTTTATACACACATTGTACACACATGTAAATATGTTTAATTTACTTTTACTTGGACTCATCAACAATGTTTATGACTAGAAACTTGTTTTTTTGACACCAAAGAACATGTAAAATGTGACACTTAAGGCTTTTACTTAAGTGCTATTCATTCATGAGTGACTTCGATGACCAGAAATCTGCTGGTTTGTAATTTTTCCAGCCAAACTAAACCAAAAACAATCAGAAGTAGAGTCAGAATCAGCTTTATTGGCACACATACAAAGAATTCATCTCCCAAATCTTTTTACACAGGAGTAGCAGTGAAGCTCAAACAAGGAACAACAAAGCTATAATACTACTAATAATAATAACAATAATAACAATAAAGGTAAAAAAAAATAATAAAAAGATCCTGTCTTATCTATAAAATGAACAGTATTTATAAATGATGGCAAAGACTTTCTCCTGATGCACAACAGATGAAAGTGGACAAAAAGTTTATTTCCCTTTTTCTTGCCTCACAGAAATCCTGACTGTGTCCAGCAAATAGAGAAAGCTAAATAGGAAAAAGAAAATAGGAAGAAAAGTTTAGAAACCAGTCGTTTAACCGATAAATGTGGCAGAAAAGAAGAACAAGGTAATGTGGAAAAGCACATCTTTGAGCAACAGCGGCGTCTTTACAAAACAGCATGAATGCAGCCGATTCAAAATGTAACCGTCAGTCTCGCTGATACTTGGGACGTTTCCTCTCTCGGTTTTTCCTGGTCGTCCTTCAGAAGTTGTTTTAGAAGTTCTCCTTGTTGAAGATGAACTTGACGTCGGCCTCAGAGTGGGACAGACACTGTTTCTCCAGAGATTTGCCCAGCTGAGGTGGACCACACAGGAAGACGCCCACTTTAGACCTGCAGGACACCAACACTGCATTATTACTAATAGTGATGGCAGCAAAGGAGGCAGCAGGGACGTAACTAGTAGTTAATGAGTCTTTGTTGGGTAACTAGTATGATGTCTTACTTTACTGGAAGATACACTAAAAAGTAACTAATGATTCAGTAATTAGTAGTAAATGAGTGTACAAAGGGACTGTTCTGTATACGTGTCTCGGGGCCTCACCCCGGGTGCTTTGTTGCTATGTTGGTGAACTCGTTGTCCCAGTTGGGTTTCCCATATAAAGTCTTCTGTTTGAGTCCTGTGATCGGGTCGTTCTCTGCCTCGTGGTGAACACGGAAGTGAGCCGCCTGACAAAGAAAAAGACCACGTTTGTTTTCACACTGCGGCTCGTTACATTAATCTTAAAAATGCAATGAAAAAGTCGTGGCATGATCCGGTCGTACCTCGGTCTCCTTCCAGCGGGTGAGGTAGATGTTGTAGCTGAGGAAGTCGGTCATTCCCTTCTCGGTCATCTGACCCTCCAGAGACTGCAGCAGGTCGGCAAACCACTCAAAGGCCTGCGTCTCCGGGCACAGCCAGTAGAAGTAGATCTGAACACACAAACGCCTCCTCATTTACTTTGTTTTTAAGTCAACAAGTCTCTAAATGACAACCGAGAATATTAGAGCTCCAAAGAATGCTGGTAAATGGAGCTTGATTTAAGATTTTTAATGTTAAAGAAAAGTGTAGCAAGCATGAATGACAGGAAACAATTTATTACAGCTATAACTTCCACTTAGTGGCATTTAGAGCTGGAGCTTTCAGCTGTGTCACATGGTCTTCATCAGGAGAATGTCTAACATGCAATATGGCTGAGGGCTCTGGACAAAGGTAGTAAGTGGCAGAAACAGTTAGTTTGCTGCCTTACCTTCTTGGTGAAGACCTCCTGGTTGTTCTGGATGCGTTTGTACCACACCGACTTGAGGATGGAGGCGAATGGAGTCACACCGATTCCAGCGCCGACCAGCATCACGACCTCATAACGGAACACGTCCTCGCTGGCCGTACCAAACGGGCCGTCGATGGCCAGCCTGAGAACACAGAGAGAGACCGATTATACAGACATCGATAGGATCCACACAACAAATACTCTCTAGATTTCCTGAAAACAATGTCTCATGTCCATACGAGTCCATCAGTGTGTCTTCTGTGTCTACGTATCTCTTCGTAGCATTCATGAAGCATGTTTGAGTCAAATTGTGTTCCTGAAGGTCGCAGCTCAGACTAACTGCGTCTGTTTTTAATGGTTCGTTCTGCAGGAAGCAGAACAGTGTTCCAGCTCGCCCACCAGGGCATCTACTTTGATGTTGGAAGGATATTAATATTATATAATCTCAACAATTTCTCCACTTCTCCTCTCAGCCCTGACAGGAAAAAGAATTGCAGAGATCGACAATAAAAAGCTTCTGGGCTGGAGATTTGACCCCGACTGCTGGAGGAGAGCAGGATGGAGGAGGCGGAGGGTGCAATCAAATGTAATCACAGGCAATTTCAGCCACAGTTTCCCGGTGTCATACTTGGGTAGTTGCCAGGCCTCCTGAGGCTCCGTTTTGTCTCCTCCACAGGCCTCGTACAGCGCCTGAGTCCAGTCTCCAACGATACGGATGTGGGCGCTGAAGTAGTCCTCCTCGGGGGCGGAGGTCAGGGTGAAGGGGTGCCACTCCAGCCTGGAGACGGACGGACACTGGATGAAGACGTACTGCCCCACCTCCATGTGGAAGCCTTTCTTCTTCATCTGCAGCTCCAGAGTCTTGGAGGGATGCATCACCACCTGAGGGACAGGTGCGAACAGCATGTCACGTGACCTACCGACTCAAAATCAATGCTGACATGTACTCCTATACTGGCTGAGTGAGACACAAGTGGTTTGCCTGATGCATTCCAGGTCTCTGGAAGCCGTTTATTATGTTATTTCAGCACGTACGCACCTTGGTGATGACGACTTTCTGGTGGGATCGATAGAGGCGGACGATCCTCTCGCACACATAGAGGATCATGGGGCCCACCACCCACTTCCATGTCTGCAGAGGGGGGAAAATAAAAACATTTATATTAATATTAACACCTAAAAAAAGGATGTCGCATGCTCAAATCGGTGATTGAAGTAGACCGATTAACATGAATCACTTGTCTTAACAGCTCACCATCGGTGGGTTTCCAGCGAACTCTGGTACGGGACAGAAGGAGCCGTTTTTTCCCCAGTCTTCAAACCGATCAGCACAATCCACTGGGTTGCTTGCATTCATGCTAGCATTTGTCTGTCCTCGCACGATCCGCCTGCAGCCAGTGAACAAAACAGTTGTCACCATTATTACTATTAATCTGAGGGAATCTGAACCAGGTGTTGAGTCATGACTGGGTCACGACGTGGTCTAATTGAAGTTAAGACTGAATCAAAGTGGGGTCATGTTTAAGTCAAGTTTGAGTCAAAATACAGTAAAAACTGAGTCATCTTCCTGTAAAGTTTGAATCAGGACTGAGTCAGAACCAGGTCAGTGTCAGTGTTGAGCAGTTAAGTCTAAAACTAAGTCTCCATTAAAGAGCGTCTCTAAGGCAGGCAGGTTTTCCTCAGAAAGTAATTAACCTAATTGTGTTTTCCTACCCAAAGCCGTGGAATACGAGTCCGATGAAGAAGATGACGAACAGATGGTGCGTGTACCAGAACACCTCGAAGTACGACCTGCGGATCACCTCCATGGACGACGTGATGATGAGGATGAGGGCCAGCGTGATGGCGACGCCCGTCAGCCCGGCGATGGTGGTGAACATGACGATGGTAGGATTCTGCACCAAAACACAGCCAGATATTTCACTGATCGTCACATTTAAAACTCTTAAACACCACACAGCTGATCCGTCATGGCGTGGGTCGTGTCACAGGGTCTTCACCTCAAACATTTCCTCACTTGTTTCCACTTGAATCACTTCTGCAGATCATGTTTATTGGCTAACTTCCCTTATGTACCAAACATGTTTTGTCATAGTTCCTCCCACTGTTGGGACATCAGGGTCAGACATTACTGAGAGGAGGTGTCATGTTGACGAGTATCAGACCAACGCAACTGAAATCAGTCAGTTTACACAAGCCAGGTCGAGAGTAAGACAATTAATAATTTAATCAAAAGTTTCTGTTACTGCTTTTGAAGAAATGCTCAAAGCAAAGAGGAAGGAGGAGGAGAGTTACCAAAGATGGAGGGACAAAACCTCCAATGAGGAAGTTTGTTGGATGAAGTAATACTATTTTCTATTTCTTTCTCTTGGAAACCAAATTTTGCAATTAAGCCGAGGGGATTTCACATTTTCAGCAAGACAAGAAGCATCGAACGACGCGCAGGATTGAAATCAAAGCTGCAGGTTTATTCTACAGCACTAAGCTCACCGTCTCGTTGCTCCTGATGGGGTTCAGGAAGGAGGCGTTGTCCCCGTTACCGATTTCAGACAGGACGAAGGGAAGAAGGCTGCTGTTGCGGTTCAGCTGGGCGTCCATGAAATACTCGAAGTTAAATAAGTGTGCAATGATGTGCACAGCTGCGAGACGATGAAAAAGAAGTTATATCACAAAAACAGTGACTTTAATTCATCAAAACTTTCCCGAATAACCATACAGGTGACATGAGACCGTGGAAGCTGCAAAATGCTGCTTATGACCAATAAATCAAGACTAAAACTGGCTGACAACGTGAAGAAGGAGAAGAAGTAAAACAACACCTGTATGGAAGGCGATCATGTAAGCCACCAGCTTGTGGAAAGTGATGTTTCGATCTAGTTGACGAGCTGCTGTGCGGCTGCAGCACTGAAAACAAGTATAACAGATATTATGATTCTGTATCAACGGTTAAGTAAAAGGTGATTTTCAGAGCACTAATTCCAGTCACTTTGGAGTAAACGTGGTCTGTATGGATACCTGGATGGAGCCACGTAGGAAGGAGAGGAGGTTTCGACAGACTGGCAGCAGAATGAGCATACAGTTGAAGTTGAGGCAGGCGGCGGGAGCTCGAGCCCACGACAGAGCTTGCTGATGAGATGAAGAACAGCTTTGTTACTTCAGATATTAGATACCGACAGTTTGTCCAGTTAACCACAAACTGCCATGAACACAAAGAAGAACTAAAACTACACATGGAAATGAGTTTGAGTCTAAAGAGGCGGTGAAGTTTGTTGTCTGCATCTGAGGTGATTAACATCTGCAGATATTACTGTACTATATCATTAGTATGAAGTTATACTCTTAACACTTGAGGTTTTCTGTCTATAAAAAGTACAAAGCAGCAACTTTAGAAAGTGTTGCTCATCTCTCCACATCTGTGTTAATATCTGAATAGAGAACAAACACATAAGAAAGTCTTCATGCAGGCTGAAGGAGCGTCAGTGTTTCACTTCTCTCTGCAGCCGCTGGTGTTCCATGAAGCCAGCTGTGACCACAGATCAATCTTTCACCCTCACGTCAGACCTACTTCCCTTCACTACAATGCAGTTTAATTATAAACAGAAGGCGGTGCAGATAAAGCAGGTGTGATTGCTGTGGGTGTGGAGGTGTTTGCGGGAACACATTATGAAGTGTTTCACTTGAAACATGTTTATTTGCACTGATATGTGTCAGCCGTGATAACGATATTGTTTTTGTTATCAATCAAGTGCTAAAGGACATAAATGCTCCAAAACCCCATTAAGAGGGAGCTGAATTAGCTGTTAGCACTTCCTGTTAGCAGTGAACTCATGGATGTTCAGACAACTATCACTGGATCACTGTGAGACTGAAGGAAACTTAACAACGTGACTTTTCTAAGGCAAGTTCTGCACATGTAAGGAGTCACTCTCTTATAACACATGATACACATATTTTCATATTCAGTGTGACCTCAACTTTCCAAGGGTATAATTTATTCTGATGTTCATCGAAAAACTGGTCCATAGATTTGCTTAGAAATCCTAGAAATGAAGACGGTCCTTGTACGTGCAGAACTTGCCTTAGAAAAGTCACGTTTTTAATTTTCTTTCATTATCAAAGTAATCCAGGGGTAGTTGTCGGTACGTCCATGAGCACACTGCTAACAGGAAGTGCTAACAGATAATTCTGCAAGTTTTAAAGTTTTGAGGTGTGTTTCTGAAGTCCCCTTCAGTCATTAGGGAGAACGCTGTGTCAACAAACTGGACTCAAAATGGTAAAAATGATTGATTTAAATGATTTCTTTGCCCTGTTGCATCTCAAGTCTATAAAATAGTAAAAAAAAAAAAAAAGAAAAGAAAAAGTTCATCACAGTTTCTAAGACGCCAAAGTGATGTGTTCAAGGAGCTCATGTCCAAAATTCAAGTATATCCCATTTGATGCCGTAGAAGAAGAATAAAATTGAGGAACTCTCCCATTTCAGAGGCTGTAACAGGAGAACTTTTAGTGTTTCTGCCTATAAAGTAAAGTGACCTGAACTCCAGCTCTGTGTTCTGTATTCTGCTGGTGGACCATCAGGTTTGAAAAAGGAGAAGAAGAAGAAGAGTGTGGGCATCATTAGTGAAGCTTGATGGAGATGTTGGGAACTTCCTCGTCTATTTAGAGGAACTGAGACAGCCTGCTGACAACTGTTTCTGAAATGACTCATTTCATACTTTCCAACAACTTTCATGAATGGTTTGATTTGTCATATATATCTTAATAGATATAGATATAGATATAATAATATATCATCTCGGGTCGGACTCACCCCGAGCAGAACTCTGGTGTAATACCATCTGTCCTCCAGGAACCTCATGTAGAAGTGGACGAACAGGAAGGCGTTGATCCCGAGCCACACCAGCTGTGACACAAGCAGACACGTTTCGCGTTCAGTCGAAAGGTTTCAGTCCGGAGATGCAAAATAAATCGAAACGAGAAGATTCAAAATGTACAGATACAATACAAGAGTCAAATAAACATGAAAATAAAGTTATTTGTTGTTATTCACACAGAAACCTGTAGAGAGACAGAGTGCAGGAGCTCGCTTATCTGTGTGTCCTGAACTGTCATGAAGTTAAGAACAGTTATGAAATATTCTGGATAACGAATGTTTTGCTCTTGTGGAGCGGAGGAAACTTTTTCTTTAAGACTTTAAGAAAAGACTGTGACTGGAACTTCTCCTCCTCTTCCTCCTCTGAACATCAACCATTTGACCTGAACCGCTGATGTTCAGGAACATTTACACTCATCAGTGTTTTTAATTGACGACAGCTTTGACTTGGAGATGTTTCAGCCGGACTCCAGGATGTAAAGCTCAGAGTTTACAGATCTGTAAAACCACAGAAACGTCTGAAGTTGACTTTCGTATCAAACGTGGGTGTTTCATGAAGTCTTCTGAATCTGTGGTCCTTCAGAATCGTACATTTATCCTGGTGATCGGGTCGGACTGTAGAGGAACCTTCTCTTTAAACCCTGTGGATGCTACAACAGATCCACTGTTACAGCTGCAGGACGTCCGGTACAAAACTATTTTAAATTCTAAACAAGATCTCCACACTGTTGGCTGAACTGTGGGAAAATGTTTAAAATGATGCGCCGGATGTTTTAAATGTAACGAAGAACTGAAATCAGGGTCTAAAACCTGAGCAAACTTTGATTTGAATAACTGTTCTGTTCTGGTTTAGTCTCCCGTCTGTTCACAGAGATGAGAGAGTGATTTTAAAAACAGATCCTGAGAGAAAAACCTGCAGTTTACGGCAAATATACTCACAATAACGAAGATGGAGAGTCCCTCGTTAGCAGCAAAGTTCCCCATGGTGTGAAGCGTAAGGCGCTCTGAGAAGGTGTGTGTGACAGAGTGTGTGTGACAGAGTGTGTGTGAGGTAGTGTGTGTGAGCGTGATAAGACGAGGAAGCAGGAAGCAGTGAAGGAGGAGAGTAACGAGGGCAGTGGAGCGCTGACTCACTTTATAACCTTTTATCAGGAGCAAATAAGGAAGTGATTCTCCACATCATTTTTCAGAAGGAAGCTGAATTTCTCCTCAGTGACTCCTTCAGATTCAGGATCCTTATGTAGCGTCTAATCTCCCTCCTGAGGTGTTGAAGTCGGGTCAGAGGTCAGAGAGAGATCAGCAGTACGAGCCAATATAATGAAAGAGATTCAGACTTTATATCACAATCGATCTTTCACCTGCAGAAACTCACTGACTCGATTGACCAGCCGTCCAAATACAGAAGACGTTCGGTTTAAAATGATCGTACGGAGAATTTAAACTGCCAGAATCAACAATGAATCTACAAATATGACCCCAAAATAAATGTCGTCATTAAATAACCTATAATTTGATATTTATGTTTTAATGTGCGTCTGTTTTTAACCACTTTCTTCTTTAATTTCCCATTTTATTTACTGACTTATTAAATTTTACTGCCATATTTTGCCACAGTTGATGTCATTAATAGAGAAGCATTGTCACATTTTATAAATTAATTAATGCATTTGGTGCTTTTATTGTCGTATTAATTCATTGATTTATGTTAGATTGTGGCAGTTTCGGTCCTGTGTAGTAAACACCAGCAGCAGAACATCCTCACAGTGGAACCAGAACCTCTGCAGTGTTTGAACTGGACCTGTTTCCACGTGATCTCCTGCAGCAGGATCTCGTCAGAGGATCTCGTGTCTTTGATTCACAGACTTGTTTCTGAAGTCGGAGGCATGAAGAGTCTGAACCAGGTGACTGTTGAGGGGGAAGTTGATTCTTGATGGGAACGTTGTGAATCTGAGACGGAGGAAGTGGCTGATTTCTAAACGTGAAGTAAAACAGAAGAGCAGTTTCCACACGCTTCCTGTTTCAGGCTGAAGCACATGAGTTTGGTTTAAATCAGAGCAGAGAGACGAGTTTCATCATCGTGTGTCGGGCTTGAAAGTTACAAGTTACTTTACAGATTACGTGTCGGATCAGAGCCAAAGGAGCACGTGTAGAAGTATTTATACTCACAGTTTATTAGTACTGAACACTTCGGGTTGACCAAAATAAAATGAAATAGGAATAGGAAAAATAATTATTTATTGAATAAATGTTGGAGTGGAAATATAAAGAAACAGAAAAGTTCCCTGAAATTGCACTGAAGTACAGTAGTTGAGTAAATATACTGTTTGTTTGTTTGTTTGTTTGTTTGTTTGTTTGTTTGTCTCCATCACAGCTGCAGCTTCACTTCACATGAACATTAAGCGACTCGTCACCGGCAGCTTTGTTGTAATCTTTTTGTAACGCAGCGATGAAGGACGAGTCACACGATGATGCTCCCAGCGAGATTTGCGGCGTTCACTCTGGATTATTGTCCATCAGATCACCGCTGGATGTCCACAGGGATTAAAAACCAGCAGTTACGTCACAGCAATTGCATTAAAATGGCGAGCATTAGGCGCCATAGAGCTGAACGCCATGATGGGTGGAGAAGAAAATGGCTGCCTTGTGGGCCTAGTGTGTGTCTGTTGCTGCGTCCTCCAGAGGAGCATTTGAAGGCCAATTACATCACAAGATCCTCCTTCTTCTCCATGTTTCTGGAGGATGCGCCGCTACGATCCTTCGTATCCTCACAGATCCCAAGATTCTTAAGTTCCGTGGCGTAGATCGTCACCTTCGTGGGCCTGGGCGGCAGAAATCATGGCGTAACGATAAAACATCTGGTGACACAACCAGGAGATGCTCCAAAGGCTCGACCGTCACATTTAACATCAGCTGACCAGGTTAACAAGGTCTCTGAAGGACTCGCCTTCACAGACCACAAAGACCAGGTCCTTCAGAGGACGCAGACCTGAACTGGGACACAGCAAGTGTGTCAGTGTCTGCAGACGTGTTACTGATAAAGTTTGAATGAGTCAAACTGATAAAAGAATAGAGATTAAATGTTGGCTTGCTGCTGCCACCTAGCAGGAGGAGGCAGAGTGTGACAGCTAACTGAATATTAACACTCAGCTGATGATGATACATAATGATGTCATCAGTAAGATCAACGAGAATGAATAAATCATAAATACATCACAGCTAATAAGTTATTATCCAGTAATATAATCTGTGTTATTCTGAAAGTGATGAAATGTAACTGAGTAGATTTACTCAAGATGTGAAGTGCAGGACTGAGGAGCACGTATCTAATTACTTTACAGATCTACAAGTTACTACAATAAATGTGGTGGAGAGGAAGAATAGTACTTACAGTAAAGTGTGTGTGTGTGTGTGTGTGTGTGTGTGTGTGTGTGTGTGTGTGTGTGTGTGTGTGTGGTTGCAGCATCGTATGTGTGTGATACATAATTCAGAGAGAACAACGTTGGAGTTTAATTGCAGAGTGACAAACAGGAGAAGTGACAGAATGAGTCCAATACCACACACACACACACACACACACACACACACACACACAGTGGATTAAAGGAGCACTTCACCAGAAAAAGACATTTTCAGTCTTTATTTCCCTTCATGCACGCGGCGAACACCCGGTGAAGGTTTCTGCATCCTTGAATCCTCGTGATGCAAAGATGAACAAAAGGCGGATGAGACATGATGATGTGAACTCAGATGATGATAGCGAAGGTTGTCCTGCTCTGTCAGCTGCTCTGAGAGTCTGTTCAATCTTTTACAGACATTCATGGTCCCCAGAGGAAACAGACAGACCTCAGTGATCTCCAGACTTTCAGATGGATTAACCCAGAACTGGACTGAAGACGAAACTAACAACAGACATATGAAAAAAGTAAAGTATTTGTACTTTGTTACTTCCCACCTCTGGCTCATGCTACAAATTCTTAGCATTCACTTGTCGTGACACAAAGCTTCACTTCCTCGGGACGTTCCTCGGCTAACGTTGCCAACAGTTTGAGAGATGCGACTGTTAGCGAGGAGCTGTCAGCGCCGATCAAAGGTCTGCAGGAGGTCTCTGGGCTCAGACATATAAAGGAGAAACCACGGCCCGGTGGGGCATTCTGTGATTATGCATTGTGAAATGGGTCGGTGGTGATGTCACAGTCACTATGCAACGGATTTAATCTAATCCCCTTCCCCCAGATTAGGAGGGAAAATCACTGGCAGGCTTTCGTCTAAATTACAAACCATGGGAGCGCTGCTGTAACCTTCACCGTCAACGTATGCTGCAGGCTTCACCCTGTGTTAACTGCTGACATTTAACAGGCCGGAGGTGACTGCCGTGTTAAAGATAAAGAAATATCAGTGAAGCAGCAGAGTTAATGAGCAACAGCACAAGATTACATGACCCGACCTTCCATGAGAACAGTCTCAAACACACCCCATAGACATTTAACACCTTGGTGACAAAAGAACGACCTCCCAAAAAAACCTCAAGAACATATTAAATGTTGCTGAGTTAGCTGTTAGCACTTCCTGTTAGCAGTGTGCGTATTAATGTACAGACAGCTATCACTGGGTCACTGTGATGCTGAAGAAAACTCAAAAACGTGAGATTTCTAAGGCAAGTTCTGCACAGGTTAGGTTACATTTGTCTTTTGGGGGGATTTCTAAGCAGATTTATGGGCCAGTATGTGTAATGGACATTAGAACTAACGACCCCAAACTGATATTTAAAATTTGATACCAAATTTGATATTGAAAAATCGTTATTTAAACCCTCGATGTGTGGTCAAGCTCGTGCATCCACTTCAGGTCGGGTTGCACTTCACGCTGGTGTGGAACTTGCTTGAGACACATCATGTTTTTAAGTTTTCCTCAGTATGATATTTAACTGCAAACAGGAAGAGCTAACCGCTAATTCTAACTGGGCTAATTCTGTCATATCATATGAGTTTCGTTTGTCTTTGCATGTAGTGCTGCAAAATGTATCAATGATGCATGAGCTCCTTCCTGCGTGACAGCAGGCCGTTTGTACTACGACTGTAAGAAGTGAATATTTATCAGTAGGCATGGAAACAGACAGGCTGGAGAGGATCCTGTAGCTGTTACTGTCACTCAGATAGAATCAAGTTGTCATGCAGAGCCATTTTCTCCTCATCACAGCTGGAGGTAGCATTGTGATGATACTGTGTTCTCATATTCAACCATTCTGCCAAATCAGCATTAACATACTGATGTAGAGAGTGACGTTTGTCTTCGGGTACAAACCAGAAACAAACGTTCTTGACAGAAAGTTACTCAAACATGATTCAAGTTTTGGTTCAAGAGCCCAAAATCCAAACACGGCTTCACACCTACAACACCGTCCTTAAAGTCGAGAGGAAAAAACGACTGCCAGAACCGCTGAAAGCTGACGATCCAGTTCATTATCTTTAAGGTAACAAAGACAGCAAAATGAAATTAACATGTGTTGGTTGGTCGGGTTGTTTTTTTCTCCCGGAGCAGCTAGCAGTCTGTTAGCTGTGGACTTCCTCTGTCTGTTGTATGTCAGTTTCCATGTGAGTTGTTCACCCGTGTTGACCAAAGTCCGTCACGCCTGTGCGGTCTTGGTCGATGTAGGACAGGTTTAAAGATCAACCTCCGGCTCTTTAATATATAGCTGCTTCATGTTACAGCTGGTAGAAAAAACAGCGCTCCTCCCTCCTTCACATCAACAGTCAGCTGCCCTCTCGCCTCCGAGGCTGCATCCAGGGATCTGGATCTGTTCCATGAATCATTCAGAGGGAGGATGCACTCCAGCTAATTTGAGTCATGCCTCTTGGCTCCGGGGCAGCAGGCAGTCATGCTGTTCTCATTGGTTAAACATCAGCGAGGAGACAGTGAACAAACAGAGCGACATAGAGTCGAGGCCTCCCAGCATGAACCAAACAAGCTGCTCTGGAGAATAATCTGATTATTTTGGTCTCTTTGGGGCAAAGCTAATACTGATGTGAGCTGACTGCTCTTTCACACGTTGTATAAGGCTGACGGTGCTGCTGCAGGATCCAGGTTTTCCTGAAACCACCAACAACACATAGTGATTCATCCCGGAACAACTTTTAATGTGTCCGACTCGGCCCGTTATACGTCATTAGAAGTTTCCAACCTCCATTAAGCTCTAAAAATATCTGTATATATGACATTGATTTGCAGGTTTTCTGGGGTCGTGTGATTGATCGAAAGATTCTTTGATGAGAAATGAGAGTTTATTTTTACCTTGAAAACACCTGAGGAAGAAATCTCACCACAACTGGTGGATTATTAGTTACCAGTGGCGTCCAGTTCTCCTGAGGAGGTGAGACCAGCCGGCACCAAACCTGCTTAAATCTCCTTAAAACATATTTATATTAGTGTGTGTGTAAAGTTATCTGGTTGGTTGGTTGTTTTATTCGTTGTTTGATGTGCCATTCTGGTATTTTATATCCTTATCTTATATATTATTTTATTTTGATTGTTGATGATTGATTTTGATTTTAACATGTTTAAATTTGTTTAAAATCATTTTTTAATGCATTTATTTTATAATATTGGCCACAACAATGTGCCATATTCTAGTTTAAATGACTGTGACTGTTTTAGACAACAACATGTGAACACAAGATTTTAAGAAAAAGGAAAACATTCAGCTTTCTAGGAACTGCAGCTGCGGAATAACAACACACAGTGGTTGTTAAATCTTTCTCAGAAAAACAGAGGGACCAGATTTCCCCCGGTTCCTTAATTGGAAACGGAGTGGAGACAAAATGACTAACAAACAAAGCTAGAAGCAAAATATATCATGTATATTTCTTAAATAAATTGTAACATCAATTTATACAACTTTTGTTTATTTTATGTGGTAACTTATTGTACCAGGTCACAAATGTGACTTTAACACTACGTTCCTAGTTACAATATCAATATTGATTCAATAATTCATAATTATATGATAATTCAAATCATATTTAAAATGCTGTATTAATTTATATCACTTTTTGTTTTTCTGTTAGTGTAACATCTGTACTTCTAACTCCAGTTGTCATGTTTTTGTGTTGTCTTACCTTCATGCAGCCCCAACATTTTTCTTTTATATCATATTTTGAGGTAGGGTCAGTTTAGTATACTTTAATATTAATTTAATGCCATCTTGTGGTTTGGACACTGAACATCTTCGTCAATGGTGGCCACTAAAAACTTGAAAAAGACAAAAGGCTCTTTTTTTGTCCCTTCTGGGCCTCTGTAGATGTGGCGGAGCCTGTAGAAGAGGCGCTGCTCGCTCGGCAGACATGAAGGATCAATCTGAGGCGATGAAAATTAATCTTGGTGAATTTACAGTAATGAAAACAAAATTACTTTAATATATTTAATTTCTGCCAAAAATAATCCTACACACTGGACCTTTAAAGGTTATAATATAAAAAAAAATATATGTATATATATTTTAAAAAGACCAAAGCCAACAGTCTAACTGCAGGATGAGAATGTTTTTTTTTGTTTGTTTGTTTTACTTTTACTGTGTTTGCCATTTTGCTTTTCTTCAGTATTGATCTTCCATACCTGTTGGCCCGGGGCTCCAGCAGGTGATGACGCGGGACCAGGTGGAGGGAAATCTCCTTACAGAGGAGGAGGAGGAGGAGGAGGAGGAGGAGGAGGAGGCGGAGTGTATACAAATAGGCTGCAGCGGGGGCCGTGAACGCAACACTGCGCTGGCAGCGGCTCTACCAGCAGCTCCGTCTCTCTCTCTCGAGTTCATCCGGACTACCGGCTGCATCCACCGGCTCCCGGCCGGTCCTGGTCCCCGTCCTGGTCCCGGTGCGGGTCTACTGTCGGCGGATCTGTCTCCAGGAGGGGTTATCTCGGCTGCAGGCGGATCTCAGAGCGGTTTATCGACTTCACAGGTAAGATTCACGTTTTATAACCTCACCTGATGGAGCGCTCGTGCACAGCTGCGCCCCAATCAACCAAACGGCTAATTAAGAACAATTCAGCGACTATAATGATAATAATGATGATGATGATGATGATGATGATCGTGTTCATTCCGTTACTGTTTATTTTGACTTCAGATTTATGATTTGGAGTGAAGTGAACAGGATCTTTAATCTGCTCTGTTGACTGATCAGAGATCAGTGACAGCAGGTCCGTTACAGAGACTAAGTGACTTTATTTAAGTGTTTGACTCACCTGAGTCTGTCACCTGCAGACGGTTCAGACTGTGTCTCCTCCTCTGACAGTAAAGTTGATAATGTACATGAACATTATTAACTTTACTGTGACAATTCACACCAGAGGACACAACAAGTGCTCATGACTGTTGTTTAAAATACTCTATTACAGGTGAAACCCTCCAGTCTAAAGTCCTCGTTCTCCTGTGAAACAAGGAATTAAACCAATCTGAAAATGTGTAAAGCATCAATCAGATGAGCAAATACATTAAAAAGTGTCTTGTTATAAATTACAGATACATGCTGAAAAACTGCAATGACAAAAAATGTAATTTAACTTTAATTTATTAGCAACAACTTTAATAACTGTTGGTCAGTTGTTGAATTACAGAAACATTCTTGTGTTTATTGATTTATTTATCATCATGTAACTTGACGTTTACTGTATCTGTTCTTCTAACTGCTGATGCAGCGTCGACTGATTTAACATGAATCGTGTCAGTAATTAAGGCAGTCAATTAGAGGAATTACTTAAAATTGGAAATAAAATGGAAGTACTGGAGTAAAGTACAAATGTGTACGTGAGTAAGTTACTTTCCTTCAGTCCACGTTCACAGATACGTCAGAGAGATCCTTATATAATCTGTTACACGCTGGAAATCTAATAATTAAGATGTGATCTAAATAAAGATTGTAGTCGCGAACAGTGAAATGTGATTATGATCCATGATTCAGCAGAAAAACACTTCTTCTACTGTCCTTTTATATCATTTTTCTTTTGTTTTTAATCCCTTTAATGTTTTTTTTCTGGGAAAGTTTCTGAGAGAGAAAGAAGTTTAAGTGCTGCTGTGCCGAGGACACACAGCCTCTGTAAACTCTACCCGATCTTTGCTTATAGTGACAGGAAACAGGGGAAAAGAGAAAAGGGGATTTGAGCCCTGTGCTGCCGTGCCCGCCTGTGATAATGAGCCTGTACTTACTGGCGACTCCACAATGCCCACATATGTTCAGACAGATAAGAACGGCTAGACGTGTAAAATAAACCACACCTAGAACAAAAATTGGACAAACGATGTGTTTTCACTGGCAGTTAGAGATGAGAATCAATAACTGTGGACAGGATGGAGCTGAAGGCAGCGAGGTACAAAAGGAGGAGTGAGCACACCTTCGATACCTGCTGCTGCTGCTAACTGCTGCTGCTAACTGCTGCTGGACTTTAAAGGTTTCTGTTGTTGTTCTCTGTGAGCGATGTGCAGCAACAACACTCTCATAGCACAGTTGGTGTGTTTGAGTCTGGTGAAGCAGATAAATCGTTATCCCGCCGGTCGGTTTCTCCCTCGTCACTGTCTGCAAACTAACAACATGCAAAGTGTTTCAGAACTCCAGCGTGAAAAATAAGAAGTGTGACTGCAGCGGATCAGATTGTTTCCCTGAAAGTTAAACGTCGTAGTAAAGAGTCCGGTCACGGGTAAATGAGTTCTGCTTTTGTGAAGGAGACGAATGGATTAGAGCTCCCAAAGCATGACTGGATTGATGCTGGGTCAAATAAAAAGGCACGTGAAGTTTGACCCACCTACATGTTGGAACATGTTTAATCCCAGAGCTGCTCACAGTGTCGACTTTTAAAAAGTACTTTTCTTGAGGCAACACTAATCTGTTGTTTACACTGTAGTAAAACAGCCATTTTCTTTATGAAGATTTGAATGGGGAGATTAAAGTTTGTTTGTACCTATATGAGTAAAGTTTTCTACTTGTTGTTGTTAGTCTGTTTTTGCAGTAGAATCACAAGTAGAGAACTTTACTCATATAGGTTTCTGGGTACAAACAAACTTTAATCTCCCCATTCAAATCTCCATAGAGAAAATGGCTGTTTTTAATACAAGATGCAGATCTTGTCCTAGATTTAGGCCTTTGGATGGTTCAGAAGATTCAGTGAATTGATGACTGATTAACTGATGATGCAACCATTTTAACAGTAAATGTACGAAACAATCGGCTGATCTCATTGGTCAGTAACAGGTCAGTGTTTAAAGCCAATACAAACGTTGATCTCCCATTTTTTAAAAACTGCTTCATGTTGCTTATCAATCCTGTTTTATGAAGTAAGTGATAAATCAGAGTTCTGAGCTGCAGAAGGAGCTGCAGGGAGTTTCTCTGTAAACTCTGTGCTGTTTAACATTATCAGCATGGTGAAGTATTTCCTGTCTGCTGTCACTGGAGTGGATCATTCATTTAAGCGTATACACTGTACAGTACGTCATATGACCTTTAATGTGTTCATTGTCCGAGCGGAAAGCTTCGGGCCAAATGCTGAATCTTCACAGGCAAAGATGATTTAGTTAATTACACATTGAAGAATGTGGAAAACTGTTGTTGTGTGACTGAACATCCAGAGTTCTTTAAAGCGTCTGTTCTTCAGATATCGGTGCTGGTTGAGTGGCGACACCTGTGGTTACTGGCGGTGCCTGCAGGTGTGTTGACGAGGGTGACTGCAGGACGTTTAGAGCATGTTATTGTCCAAAGAGACGCTGAATGACTGTTGAGATAAAAAGCTTTACAACAGTTAATTTAAAGGTCTAAAAGTTTGTTGCTTCAGTGATGGTTGTTAAATAACACCGTATCACCGTCCTCAGTGTGTCCCTCTGAGTGTCAACATGTTCTGGATATGATTGCTGTCTGTTAATTAGCAACATATCTCCGTGCAGGATTATATAAGAGCGCTGCGTTAACTCCCAGCTGGCGTCAGTCTGTGTGATTGGGTTTGCATGCAGCGGTGCATGTGACTCCCTGTGGATCGAATGCCGCTGTCTGTTCAGATCTGTGTTTTCCGTCTGTGTGTGTGTTGCCCGAGGCGGTGTGTGTGTGTGTGTGTGTGTGTGTGTGTGTGTGTGTGTGTGATGGCTGGATGCTCTGACCAGTGCTGGAATGGAGCGACTGGGCAGCAGCAGCAGCAGCAGCAGCAGCAGCAGCAGCAGCACATCCTTCAGATAAGACTAATCTCTGCTCCATCTGCACATGACGGTTGGAGTCGTGGCCACAAAGTCCAACAGTTTGTCTGACGGGAGTGTTTTTCTCACTGTCACATGAAAACTGTAACATTGAGAAAGAAAATAAATATAATAAAGTCAGATTTTTTTTATTTTTGTTGATCACGTATTCAGGCCGTTAGAGGTTAGATTAGATTACAGACTCTGAAGGACGTCTGTAGTCAAAGCTAACTGAAGCTCACATCACATTAATATAATTCAGAGACTATTAAAGTTAAAGGTAGAATCAGTAGGATTCGTCCCAGCTGTTCCTGAACTATTAAGATGTGTTACTGTGATTTTACAGGACATTACTGGCTAACAATGGCAGTAAATTCACAGTTGTGCTGTAATTATTTTACAGTAATACAGATTAAAATCACAGCAATGAATTGTGTTTCCACAGCAGCCAGACACACATCCGCACCTTGTTGGACCTGTTAGTTTGTTGTTAGCATGTGTAGTTTTATTGCTCTGTTATGGTGCTGTACCCAAATTACTGTATTTCCTTGTAATCAAAACAAATCAACTCATTGTTCAGGATCTTATTGGAGCTGCAACGATGAACTGGTTGGTTGTTAACTATTCTTGAGACTGAAAAGTCTAAATTCTCTGATTCCGGCTGCTTGAATGTGAATATTTTCTGGTTTGTTTCCTCCACTGTGACAGTAAACTGAATATCTTTGTGTTGTGGTCAAAACAAGACATCGGAGGACGTCGTCTAAACGTTTTCTGATATCAGCACCAAGTTGGTTGATAAAGTAATAAACTTTACATATAAGTCTGAATTTAACTAAAAAGAAGACTCAGACTCAGTCACAATTTTATCCAATTTTAACAGTTTTGTCTATAAAAGCCACAAAATGGTTCGATCGCTAGTCCATATATTCACTTTTATACTGATTTAAAGCAGAGAAAAGCACATAAATACAGATTTTGTTGAAATCTAAACCGGAACACTCAAACACACAAACCCAGTGGAAAAACAAGTGTCTTAAGGAGTTAAAACAGGTTCGGGTTTAAACTTGTACATGAGATTCTGGATTTTTTCCCACAAGACTTCGACCCCGACGCTGCGCGTTGTGGACCAATTATCAAAATGACAAAGCGATATTTTGATTCATTATAAAAGACGTTTTGTGTGGTTGTCTGGCTGAACGCAGTAATGAATTCCACTGAATGTCATCTTTCCCCTGTGTTTTAAGTGACTGCGCTCCTATTAAGCCTCCTCTTCCTGTTTGTGTGTCGGGGTTTAATTAGAGTCTTTGTCGTTAAAGGTCAGGGACTCGCCTGCGGTGACAGCGCTCTTTAAATAAGCCTTATCTCTTATTTTAAATAGCTTAATAGATGAGTTTGCAGACGTGTCGCCTGGGACAGATTTCCATACACAAATCTGGTTGTTGTTAGAGCAAACCAAGGTGAGCATTTTATGGCAACAACATTTAAAATGTAATTATTTACAGACGTGCGTCAGGTGTGAGTGCACAGAGGGAACCGACAGGGAGCTGCAGTCGCTGTCCAGGATCTTTTTTTACCCCAACACTCAATATCTCTGAGTGCCAGCTGACAGGGAAGCTGCTTAAGAGGTCTCACGCATGGCTCCACTGAGATCTGATTGACTGTGTAGGTGTAGATTTAACACCAGCGCTGCAAAGGTTTAATTTCTCTTTAGTCAACTACAGCTGCCACTATTTGCCGACATCTGAGGGTTGTAAAGAGGAAGAAGCTGTAGCCCAGCATGTGCGCTACAGCTTGAGCCCTGTTATATTTATTTACATTTTAGCAGGATTTAAAATAAGCAGAATCAGCTGTTAGCACTTCCTGTTTGCGGTGTACTCGTGGGTGTACAGACAACTATCACTGGATCACTGTGAGACTGAAGAAAACTTAAAAACGTGAAGTTTCCAAGGCAAGTTCTGCACATGTAAGAAGAGTCTTTTTATATGGTTTCTATGTGGATTCTGGGATGTTTGATGTTTTAATTTCTTTTCATTTTTCAGACATTAATTAATCAGTATTATAATAATCAGTTACAGCTCGACTGTTTATGCACCGCTATCACCTGCTAAAATGTTGACAAAATCTTCATGAACAGTAAGCAGAATTAACTGTTGGCATTTCCTGTTTGCAGTGTAAACATGAATGTGTAGATCACTATCACTGGATCACTTTGATACTGAAGAAAACTTAAAAATGTGATGTTTTTTAAGGCACGTTCTGCATTGGTTTTCCTACCTGTCCCTCTGCTCCTCTGCTTCAACTCTCCCACGTAGTTTGAAACACTCCACATGACAGTAATCAATGGCCGTTCTGATTGGCATTTTACAGATCAATGAGTAGACACACAGCTCTCATAATGACTTAAATTATCTTCTACATCTGGAAAATTACAAAGTAAGACATTGAAGGTGGCACCAATTATCTGTCCTTCCCCCTGAGGGTCAGTAAAGTAGTTAATTAAAGATGATTTGTTTATTCGTTGATGTGCGTCAGTGTATATTAACCTGTCGTCCTCTGGACCGTCACAAACCGGCAGCGCACTTTCATTGATCAGCTGTATTAGTAGGAAGCCGGTCGTCACGGCAACAGGTGAATCACATGTTGTGATTGGCCGTGAGGATCTGACAGGAGGGATGCTGCATTCGCGTATCAGATTAACCTTCGAGAAGTGATGATTATTAGAGCCGATGTTGGGTTTGTGATGGCATTTCTGTTTGGCATTTGTCAGCTGCGGCGTGTTTTCACTCTCTGTGGCGGTGTCGGCCCGTCAGCTGGTCGGTTCTGGGTCGGTCGGTCAGTGGTTGGAAACAGATTTCCACCAAACATAACATTCATATCACATTTTATACATTTAACATATAATGCACAATAATATATGTGTCTGTGTATTTATATGTGTATATATTAGATCGGCAATTCGCTGTTGACCTCAGAAAAATCAAATGACATTACTTTTGACCGGACTCTCCCTGTTTGGATCTAATTACAGACAGGAGGTATTTCCTCTTGAATGTTGGTGAAACATCATGTGACGTTACTTGATCTAATTTTTGTTGAAAAAATTATCTACGTACACGATCCTGAAGCCATGCAGGGTCAGACGGGGCTCGATTGAATGAGATTAACTGTTGGTATGATGAATAATCTGTGAGATGTGATATAAGGCCTTTCCATGACTCCCCGAGAGAGACAACAGGCCGGCCTTTGTTGTGCTAAGCTGGATTTAGCCTGAGCTAATGCTGCCAAAAATAGTTTCCAAAACACTGTTTATCAATTCTGGAAAGTTGTCAGAGTGTCAAGAGTGTCAGCCGGTCACAGAAAGGCCATAAAGCTCCTGAAATTCAAGGTATTAGGTAGAAGGTAGTATGGAGGACCAAAACTGCCAAAAACAAACAAAAAAATAGATACATGTGTAACATTAAAAGCACCAAAATAACAAATGAATTGTCTTATAGAATGTGACATCAGTTGATGCTTATGTTTGATTTGGTTGGTTTGTGTGTTGGGTTATTGGTCTGTTGTTGTTTTCATTATTTCAGATCATTTATGTCTCAGTATTACATTGTGTTCTTACTTACAGCTGAAGGACTTTGAAATGTGCTTGTGATAAAAAGTTGCTTACATGACTTAATGAAGCGCACACGGTCACCTGCGTATCTTTGAAAGCCATCAGCTGTTAGTAGGTAATAGTTTTACCACATGTACTGTACAGCCTGTCAATAAGTAATCATAAGTGTCAACAGTCATGATCCAGCTGGGTGTTAGTGATGTTACATCAAGCTTTAATGGGGCGTCACATTGTAGTAAAAGTCTCAATCCAGCTGCTGCATCAGATGCCTTTTTTTTTGGCATTTCTGCAGCATGAATAAACGGCAGCAGACATTCCTCAGTTTATGTCGTCCCTCTGGGCTGTTGGAGGCGGCTCAGTGTGACCAAAATAAAGAGATGTTTTCTCATGGTCAGAGGAGTCACATGCACGAGGCTTCACCCTCGGGTAAGATCGTCGTTTTCTTCAGACAGGAAGTTGTGATGAAGCTGAGAACCGGGGGGGAGTGTGGAGAAGACTGAAGGAGACCTAACAGCTCAGCCTCCTCGTGTCCTCGGTAAAAACACATGACTGTTTCTCCACCAGCCGACACGAGGAGCGAGAGCGACAGCGAGATGAGGTGACCGCCATTTATTTATCCTTTATTTGTTTTTCACTAAAAATAACATGTTACCTCTCTGCAGCTCTCTAAGATTAGATTCCCCTGATTCTTATTCATGCAGACCATTTCAGGATAAAACCACATCAGCAAAGCAAACTCAGCAAACATTCAACTAACAAACTAGCATGTACGATGTTTTGCCAACTCACCACTCAGGAGGAGTCTGTGTTTCAGTACAGAATCAAACAAAAACTGTCTTCTCTTATTTGCAAATGTCCACAAGATCCATTTCAGTAACATATTTCATCCAGAACACAGTATTCCATCATTAAATGGTGACAATAATGCCCGTCCTACAACCTGCAACAGCCACTGAGTGATCGTATAGACGTACACGACAGGTTAAAAAAGAATTATCATTACTTACTTAGAATATTTCAAAGATTGTCTTTTTCCCTTCATCTTTTAGAGGATCGATTGAAATCAAGGCTTCTGATATCGGTTTATGTCATGTTGAGATTAAAATGGTGATTATTATTATTATTATTATTATTATTATTGGTTTTACAGTCTGTTAAGGTTCAATCTAAGCTCTAGTTTTGACTTTCAACTGTAACTTAAAGCTCGGCTGTAGGTCAGATGTGCCGGGCTGTCGAGGGCAGGACGACAGACGGTGAAGGATTTAAAAGGTGGAGCTGGAGATTGTCACTGTGTGTCCGGTGATGTGGTCGAGTCTCTGCTGCTGTTTCAGCCTGTCATCTTTCATTTCGTGCTCCGTTTGTAGGATGAGTAGCTTTTTTTTTTCCTGCACTTTTCATCTTGTAACATTGCGGCTCGTGGCCTGTGCTGCGTCAGGGTGAACTGAGGCTTCAGGATAAAGCCCAACAAGACCTTTTTGTAATCCTCCTGCAAGATCAAGGCGGGGATTATTCACTGTGATTGTTGTCTTAGCGCTCGCGGATCGCCTGCTGCTGTTTGTATGTCAGTTCTGTTGTCCTTCCCCTCATGACAGCAGATTTTAAAACCTCTAAGCTCCTTCATGTGACGTCATTACTGTGCAGTTTGCAGAATCTTGATATTATTTGTTTGCATGCAAGGTTTTATGTCTGGTCTTCTTGACCTTCAACGACAAACTATCCAGATCAAATGTTGCACACTTCAGTGCACGTTACTTTCTATTCAACCAAATCATTGTAAGAACGAAGACAATGGTGATTAAGAGATTAAAAAGAAAGGAAAACTATATTTTTGTCCCTCCATGCTCCCCATACTACATCTTCCCTACATAACTCGCACCAATGTCTGCAAAACTTGTGTGCTAGTGGAGCTGTTGATGATAATACACACATTTACCCCAAATTACTGAGTTTAGATATCAGTCTTTTAATCCAAAGATCATTCACTCTGACGGCAGTGGTCCCTCAAGGAAAGTGTACCCTACAACACCACAAAAACTGCTCAGGAAGGCCAGAGAAACGTGAAATTCAAGAGCTCAAGGTGTCGACCTGAACACCCCAGATCCCCGTCCAATCAGCATCTATGGGATGTACCAGGACAACATCAGGTGTCCGAGCCTTGATGCACCAGATCTGATGCACAGTGGGATAAGCTACTCGGCCAGATCCTGTGGTGGAACTGGTCTATTTATATTTGGTAGTTTCCTGTTGCCTGATGCTGTCAGCTGACGTAGAGTCGAGCTGAAGTAAATTTGGACCGAGGTTCCCTGAAGGGCTCCTCAGGTTCTTCCTTGAAAGGTTCCGGAGCTGGAAAACAGGTCGATGTGTGATGTTCCAGTTCCAGTTCCAGTTCTGAAGGCAGCAAATTGTTTGGCACAAAACTAAAAACCACCCATTTGACCACGTCGTTTACCGTGTGTTTTACCGCCGTTTCTTTTCATGACTGTCCAGGCTCACATGCTCGGCCATCTTGGTCAGAGTGGGTCGCCGCCTTAAGCTCATTAGACTAATGAGCTTTCAGCAGAACCAGAAAAGCCCAGAGATCTACAGCTGTCTGAATAAGATGTGTGTTGTGTGTCTGCGTGATTGGCTTTTGAAATTATGCGTCATCAACCATATTTATGAGATGCTGGAATGATCGAACAGTTTGTCCGCTGCTTTTTAAAGGAGAAGGCTGTAGGTCTGTCATCTTAAAATGTTCTTAATCCAGCACCTGTATCCAGTTTTCTTCCCTGTTTTCTCTCAAAGTTTAGGGAAACACTATAAATGACTCGAGAGCTCGTATCTTAAACCAAAATGCCAAAAATCTTCTGATGAAATAAAATTGGGAAGCTGAAATTTGGGGGTTTTACGTTGATTAGATTTTCCACTTTTCGATAAAACTGGAAAACAAGATAATTTTCTAACTGAAAAATCCAAATTGACCCTGAGCATCGAGTGGAACGCTGCTCCGGCAGTAAACTTGTTCTGTTGTCCACTTGCTTCTTAGAAAAGTGATGTTATCATTTTTAGGAAATGCAGCCGCTCTTTCAAGGAATTCTGTTGTGCGCTCGCAGAGGAATGATGACGTGATGTCGTCTCATGACCGGAGGATGTGACGCTTCAGCGCTGCCGCTCGGTGTCGAGACTCAAAGAGCTGCAGGGCGACTGCGATCATCCTGCTGCCCTTTAAATCATAAACGTCCAGTTGTGTTGGGTCACATGCTCCTGCTGGTGGAGTCGAACACAGAAACTTTCCCACAGTTGATGTGTGTTTTACGCTGCTTGTTCTGCGTTGACAGGTGGACGGCCGGCGGCAGGATGCTGTGGAGGCTGCTGCTGGTGTGTCTGCTGCCTCAGGTGAGCAGCAGCCGGCTCGTCAGCCAGGACGTCGTTTACAAAGGACCACACGGCCACGGTGAGTCAGGACGCTACTGCTGATCCATGAGCTGAGCTCAGACTGTTCTGCAGTCAGTCGTCTTGTGATTTTTCACGTTGATTCAGTTCTCATGATGCTCCAGATGTTGCTGCTGAACCGGCACTGATCCTCGTCCGTGCTCGACTGAGTCCAGACGAGGTTCTGTTTTCTCTTCTGTCTCTTTTACTTCCTCCAGCTCTCTAATCAAGTTCTCACTGTCGAACGAATAACAGGAATGCATGTGGTTTGAATCTTTCAGGTCTGATCTTTTGTTTTCGGGTCATTTTGTGTCTCTTTGTGGTTGTTTTGCATCTCTGAATTGTATCGTGTCTCTTTCCATCTCGCTGTAGTCGTTGTTTTGCATGTTTTGTAGTTACACCTTATCTATACATCAGGATCAATCCATGACAATTCACCAAGATTTCACAAATGATGCCAGAAAAGGTTTTTAAACTATTGAATGACGTATGTAAAGGGAGCAGGGACTATGAACTGTCCTTTCAGAGAGTTTTGTGACCATTTGAAAACAGATTCTTTGCGTTGCAGCTGTGAACGCTCCGTCAGAATCGGGTGCAGGCAGCAGCCAGCTGTGTCGGCCGTTTGATTTCCGCTCAGCTGGACGTGACGGCAGCTCGTCGATATCTCCCCGCGGAGCTCACAACGCTGCTGCTTTCATTCCAGAGATGATTCATCGATCACTTTGATTTCCTTTTTCAGTATCAGTTCAGTACAACCTGTTCCGACCTGCTGTGTCTCGGACCTGTTGGGCTCTCTGATGAATGTTTCTAAGGGAACATTTGAGTCTGACGAGCCAAACTGCTGATGTGTTCACATATACTGATGAATCTGTGTCTTAATGAGATGTGTCTGGTTTTGTTGCAGGTGAAAGGTGATTAATGTTTTTGGCACCTGTCAGAATTATTGTTTGATGCTTTCAGCCTGTGTGTTCATTTAATCTGCATCTGGTTATTTGATGTGTCTGGAGTTTGTAATCGCCTGACACTTGATTTCAGACGTTTTTCTGTCTGTGTTGATTCGCAGCGTCACAGCAGGATTTACAGAATCATAAATGTGACAGTTTGTTGATGCCAGCGTCGTCTGACGAAGTGCAGCAGCGTCACATGACTTTATATCTGCTTTTAGTCATCATCCTCTCTGTAAAGCACCAAATGGACGACAATCAATCAACAGAACCGAATCGCAGATTTCTAAACTGCAAAATGAATATCTTTGTTTCAGGATCTAGAGGTTAGAGGGCAAGACTGAATCCTGACATGTGGCCTCTGAAAGAAAAACAAATACACAGATTTATTGTAAAGCTGCAGAAACTAAATCCGCAGTCGCCATCGTGTTCAAAACCACTTCCAGATGTCAAAGCCACTCGACCCACAGCGGTTCAGTTTTATATCTGTTCGTGTCATTTTGTGTGTTTGCAGTTTTTCTCTCTCTGATGTCACTCTGCAGCCTCCTGCTGCTTGTTTTGCATCTCTGTGCAGTTGGTCTGTGTGTCTTCGTGGTGTGTTTGCATCTTGCTGAGGTGGTTTTGAATCTCTTCGTAGTCAGTTTGTGTATCTGCAGTTGTTGGTGGTTGTTTTAGGTCTGGCTGTTTGTAATCTTTCGATCGACTGTTAATCACCTCAGAGGCTCAGGGGCCTCCTGAACCCGTGGACCCCTGGACCTGTACGTGACCGGCCCGTTCAGCAATCAGTCCATGGAGGGTACCAACTTAAAACTATGATGTGGTGCCTGTTAAAGCGGACCAGATATCAACTGTTTCAGTCAGTTTGGAGTGAAACGATTGAGATGAACATGAGAGCTCCTCCCTCCTGTTCGACTGTGTCCACTTGGCGTCTGCTGCATTTAAACCGCGACTCGACTCTCTGTGAAAATAAACTCGGCAGCTTTGCAGACTCTGCACAGCGGCTGCAGTAATTACACTCAGTCTCGTTCGCCGCAGGTATGAATTAGTCGAGCTTTATTACTGCGCAGCGTGCACCCTTACTTGCCTTATTTCTGAGAAGTGGAGGTTGTTGACTAGAAAGTTCCTGCAGCGTGGCTCTCTGATCTCCTTAGAACCTGCACAACAGGCCTTTGTTCCCCTGCTGCCCTCGGACTGCGGCTCCATGCATTCTCTCATGGATTAGTGCTCACCTCCCGCTGCTGTGATCTGTGCCGGGCACATGACGTCTCTCTGCTTCACTGGACGTTTCTGCTTGTACATGATATCCAGGAGAGAGTCTGTGTTGACACAGATGTCACCGCAGATCTCACAGAGAACAGGAAGTTTTCTGACAGGGAGAAAACTCTGTGCTCTTTATAGCAGAATGGCGCTTTGGTCGATCCGCACAAACACAATTAAATAACAGAAAGAAAAGACTGTTCGGAGGTCAGTGTCACTCCCACTTCTCTGCCTCTGACGGCGTGTCTTTATCTCTGTTGGTCTGAACTCTTCCGACGTCCTGCTGTTCACAGACGCTGATCAATTTTCCACCACTGGTCTAAATCTTAGTTGTGTGTGTGTGTGTGTGTGCATTTGAGGCAGAAGCAAATCAGATTAAAAAATGGATTTTGTGGAGGTGAGTGAGAGGGGAGAGGTGAGTTGAGGATTGATTATTTTACCTGTAGTTCCTGTGAGTGTCTCTTTACAGCCACTAATTGTCTCTTTACGGCCCTTGATTGTCTCCTTACGCTGATAAGAATTGCTTTACAGCCGCTAAGTGTCTCTCTCAGTTGGTTTGTTTGCTCTTTGTGGTCACCTGCAGACTTTTCACTTAATGCAGGATTACTTTACATGTGATGATCTTAAAAATGCAGCAGTTGTCTCTCTGTGAGGTTAAGTTGGAAACTTTTGCTGATTCTATTCCACGCTCCCGATTTATTAACATCGTAACCACACTTTGCTTGTTTTGCTGTAAATGAGTATTCAGTCAGCTGGAAGTCTGACAAAGACCTTTATGAAGAGTAAAGTGAAGCTGCCAGTTTGATGGTGGTGTAAACACCTGAAGCCTGCTGCTGTTTTCTGACTTACAAAACAATCTGCGTACGTCAGTATTTTCTTCTCAGTGAATTTATCTTGTGAGTAATTATTTCTGTGTTCTCAATTAGTGCAGAGCTCAGAAACACGTCCTGTACACCTCGTTACAAACTGAAGAGTGGAGAATAAAGTGTGTGTCCGTGAGATTAATGTGTGTGTGTGTGTGTGTGTGTGTGTGTGTGTGTGAACCTGCACATGCATGAAATCACGTTACTATTCAGCACTGTTGTCATGGTGACGGGCTCACGCTGCCTTGACTGAGTTTTTTGTTTTTTTTTTCTTCTTCTTCTTCTTCTATACTGTCTCTATTCACAGAAGAGGTTGCCGTGACGACGAGACCCCACATATATAACTGCCGCTCGCCCAACATGGAGGTGTTCACCTGCTGGTGGCATCCGCTCGACAACCTGACCGACGACGAGCAGGTCACCTACGTCCTCACCTACTCCAAAGAGTGTGTATACACAACACACACACACACACACACACACACACACACACACACACACACACACACACTTTGCTACTCTTCGTATAGTTTTGAGGTAGCTGCACTTGTGTTGATATTTCAGAAGGAAATGGCGTCTTTTTTTATCTGCTTTATATTCCTGTAGTTTCTCTCCTGACTGTTATAAAGTTGTATCACCACTGTAGATATAGAGAATATATATAGTTATTTAATCTTCAATTACTCACATTAAATACTTCTGTACTTTAAAGAGGCAATATGTAAATGTAAATATGTTAATTAAGCTAGCATGCTAACCAGCTAGCCTGTCCCTCCTAATACCACTTTGTGTCTCAGGATGGTAGCCGTTAGCTTTGTGCTCGTTTTGTGTCTTTGAGGTTGTTTAGAAATAAACCTGAAGTTTATCTTGTTGAAAGCAGAACGGCAGAAAGCTGAACACTGTTGGTTAAAAGTGTTTAACTTCCCCGTTATCAGGAACAACAGCCCCAGATTAAACGTCCACTACAGTTTCTGGATGGTGTGAATAATCCAGTTTGATCTGTGGCGCTCCAATCGAGCGTAAAGCTTTCAGCGTGTCGATATGAAGTCCTGAACGCAGCCTGACGTGTCCTCGGGCCGATGCCAGGCTGCACACATGGCAGAGAATCTGCCCGCAGTAATCAGAACAAATTGGATTGTGCGTTTGACCCGACGCTGCATCGCCCACAGCCCCATCGATTGTTGGAGGACCGCTGGGATCACGCCGTTCAAAATAACAATAACAACCTGGAATAAAATAATTGTCGAAAAGAGAGTTTACATCTGAGAGATTAGATTTAAAACATTAATATTCTCTCTCATGTTCACAGTAAAGGGCCCAACCACGAATGTCCGGACTACGTGACTGCCGGCGCCAACAGCTGCTTCTTCGGCATCAGCCACACGACCGTCTGGAAGATCTACTGCATGAACGTGACCGCCGTCACCTCCCGCGGGAACTACACCTCGCAGGAGAAGTGTCTGGACGTGGCCGATATCGGTAAGATATCAGCACATCTGCTCAAAGCTGATTAATATATTTATTATGTTTATTTAACTCCAGAAACAACAACATAGCTGCCAAACATCGTTAGCACCTATTTTCTCTGATCCTAAAATCGTCACTTTTTTCATTGAGGTTTGGGGCAAAATTAAACATTAGTGTTCTCATGCAAATCTTTTAATACCACGTATTTCCTCTTTTCTTGTTATAAATTTTACCAAACTAAATGAAAAATGAACTGAACTGAAGACAAGAAGGTCTTTGTTTGTGATGGTTTATATAAGTCCCTGTGAACGACGTACTTACACCACGACTGTGTAACGGTAATAAAACTGCATGAACAGTAAAAACTAATTCATGCCTGCGAGCCACCGTTTTATTGAAGCTGCCAGAATCTGATTTTCTTCGTCAGCTTGAAACATACGGAGGACCGAAGCTGACGAAAAATAAAAATAAATAATGTTTTTTTTAAATTTGACATAAATTGAGTGAGTTTAGATGTATTTAGTATTCATTTACATATGGATTTTTTGTATTTATTGTGTTTTTGCAAACGTATAACCTTTGTCTGTTTGTTTGAATGCTCAGTCATTAAGTTGTTTTTGTGTCAGTCAAATGTTACTGAATTATTTGGTCAGATGATTTTTGGACACATCTACGTTTTACTGTTCGTTGTTTTTTACGGGTGAGGAGTTTGTTTTGTTGTATTGTTTGTTTTTTTTGATGGTCGGTTGATTTTTGTATGTTTTTGTGTTTTTTTTAATTTAAAATAATCTTTTGTCGTCAGTTATTTTGGGGGGTTGCTGATTTAAAAAAAAAAATCTTATTATTCAGAATTTTTTATTATCATTTAATTTGATTTGGGCAGTGTGAGTCCTCCACAGCGGCACTCGCCATGACCTGTAAATAACTGATTAGTGGAGATGATTGTGTACAAGCACTTGAACTCTGCTCTTATTTTGGCGGTGATTCTCTGCGAGTGTCCTGCAGCTCTTTATCTCATTTATTAGAGACACAGTGTTTGTTATTATCCAGAGGATGCAGATCTGGTGCTGTGTGTGTGTGTGTGTGTATCAGAGCTAACATGTGTGTCACACAGCCTTGTGTGTGGGTCCATGTGACTCGTGTCTCTGTTGGTCTCAGATGTCGTGGCTGCTGTTATCTCGCCCTGCAGGGAGAGCAGACGCGGCACCGTGCAGGGCGTCGGCCATTAAACACGGTGCTGCGTGACGGAGAGGTCGTGAGCTCACTGACCGTTTACACATCCATCATGTGTTCGTGTGAAGCGACTCGGACGAGAGCAGCAACTACAGTTTGCGAAATAAGAATAAGAAAAAAATGCAAAATATTCAATGAAGTTTGGTACAGATTTCTTTATTTTTCTTTTCTTGTGATCAGTTATTTATCAGATTCTTTGTTTTTGCACACAGCTGCTGAACAAAACAAGCTCCTGTTCGCTCTGATCCCAGAAAACAGCAATTTTTTTTTTCAAATAAGTTTGGTACAAAATGAAACCAAAGTGTTTAAATGCAAATTTATTTGAATGTTGCAGGTTTCTAATTTTTCTTTAGATCAGTTATTTCATATCATCTCATCTTTTCCTTGTTTTCCTGACAAAGTGATTCGAGCTCTTCTGCCTCAAAATCCACATTTCTGACATTGCAAATCTTTAAACATGCTTAAACATTTTGTCGATGTCACTTCGTCTGTAACTCTTGTTGAGGAACGAATGACATGAACGTACAGATGATGAGTATCAGATTCGCAGTGTGCATCAGAATATCCACACATTAATATTTAAAATGTGGATGTGTATAAAAATCTGCATAAGATGAATAATAAATGAAGTTCCCGCTGCATGAATAAAGCAGGACGTTATCTCGCGTTAACAACCAGAGTCCTGCTGTGTTTGAACCGTCCTGATTATCATGTATGAATTAATAATCATGAAACACGCAGCACAAGTTCACAAACGATCTCCGTGTTTCACTGCGAGCGTACGAGCAGCTGATCCGAGCGTCGAGCCCGAGCCAGAAACATCTGAAGACGTCTTTTTGTGACCCAAGAACCTTTTAAACTCCAACATCCGTCATCATGTTTCTGTGTGTGTGGTCCACAGTTCAGACCGAGGCCCCGGTGAACCTGACCCACGAGCTGACGGACGCCGGCGGGGACGAGATGGGTCACAACGTGCTGCTGTCCTGGTCCTACCCGGTGCCCTCGGACCTGCAGTACGGCTGGATCACGCTGCTGTACGAGCTGCAGTACAGACGAGTCAACGAGCCCGACAACTGGAAGGTAAACGCACAGAAGTGAGGAGAGGTGATTTAACACTGGTTCATTATGAATATTAATGACTGGCGGTCCTCAGGTGAAGCTTCCTCTCCGGGAGCCTCATGTGGAGCTGCTCGGCCTCCCCGTCGGCGACTACGTGGTGCGAGTTCGCTGCCGCTCGCACAACTACGGCCTGTGGAGCGAGTGGAGCAACACGCTGCAGATGAGCATCCCCGCCAGGCCGCCGGCAGGTACACATGCTCTGTTATCTGTCTCACAACAAGCTCCTGTCTGTTGGGTCATGTGATTAACTGTTACGGTCATCAGAGGAGGAGGAGCTTATGTGATGACGTGTCTGTGGTTGAACCCGTCCAGGTAAACTGCTGGTGAGGATTCTGGTGTCGGGAGTCGGCGTCGTGGCGCTGCTGATTATCGCCTTCGGTGTTCTTCCACAGAGCAAGAGGTGAGAAAACACCGTCAGCTGGTTAATGTCCCGAATGTCTCCTCCGCACGTTGCCAACACAGGCTCGTTACTCTAGTTTGATGCGTTTGAGGGGAATTATGGATCATTTTTAATTTGGCGTCATCGCACGTCACCTTCCCAACATGTCAGGACTGATGTGGACCTATCAGAGGGAGACGTTTTACTTTGACCTGATCTGATCAATACTAAAGATGTCAACACAAAAAAATGGTACAGTACAGCAGGTTGTACACTGTTGATGAAGTAATGAGAAGATGTCGGCACATTACTGCGATAATGATAAAAAAAACCTCAAATTATTGAAAAAACGCAAGTTTGTACACTCGACTGAGGTGGAAAAGTTGAAGCATGGGATTAAAAATGAGCTCAAACTACGACTGTAACAGTCACAGGTGACATTTTACCAGAATTACTTCTTCAGCCACATTTTCAATGCATTTATGTTCGTACTTTCAGAATAAAAGACTACTTCCTGCCGCCCATTCCAAAGCCGCGGATCATCGGCATCGACCCGCTGCTCCTGAAGGTAACACTCTCGTTTCCTACATTTCCTCTCATTAACTTTCCATTCTGTCCTCCTCCTTCCCTTCTCTTTACAACTTGCACTGGTTTCTTTCTCTCTTTACTCGTTTCTCTTCTGTCTGTCCTTCGTTTGCCTTTTTGTTGCACCGCCCTGATTTATCTTTTTGATTATCTTCTCTGTGTCCTTCTATCTTTTTCCTTCCATCCACCTTCAGAAGGGGAACTTGGACGAGATCAACCATCACTTCAGTAACTTCCACAGCTACAGACCTCCGAGCTACACTGACGAGGTTTGGGATCAGGTCAACGGGGACGCCGTCTATCTCACCACGCCGAGGGCCTGCGGTGTCCCGGCCGGTCCGACGGACAGGGATAAGGATGCTTTGATGGTTCCGTGCGTCCTGACGCCCGTGGCCTCCCATCATCAGTTTACGACCCAAAACCCAGCGTCGTACATGCAGAGCCTGTCGCCCTACTGCTCCACGACTCCTGAGGGCTTCGGCCTGACGCAGGACATGCCGTCCCCGTGGCCGAGGCCAGAGATCGTGACGCTGCCGGGGACGGAGTACAGCGTGATGGGACATCCCGGCCTGTCCAACGGCGTCCCCGCTCCTGACACCAACCGCTCTCCACAGGATTTCTACACCTGCGTCCAGCTCATGAATGAAAGTGGCGAGGTGCATCTGGTGCCGTGCCTGCCGCCGGCGTACTGCCGGGAGTTCCCGCCTCTGCCGAGGGTCGACTTAGACGCAGAGGAGAAGATGAAGAAGCTGGCCGACTACCACGGCAGGAAGAACGCGATGAAGCGGATGAAAGATGGCGGCGAGGCTGAGAGGAACGAGGCGGCGGACCCCCTGCTGCCGGTTGCTGTTGACAACCAAGGCTGAGCAGAAGAGACACCCACAAAAACATGAATAATGTGGGAGCTGAATGTGCTGAAACATGGACGCTGTCGCCGCGGCAAGCTGACTTCCTTAAAAACAGGAATTGAACGCGCAAGACATCAGCTTTGAAAAGAAGCAAAAGTACGAACCTCGCACTGCAAACACGTCACAAACAAAAACACAATTCAGACTCTATGAAACACGATTCCTGGTGCAATAAACAGCTTCGTGTTTTGGTGACAAACTCTTCTTTTTGTAAGTAAATGTTCCTCTGGACGTCGACGTCTTTCTGTTTGTTTTGGTAACCTGTCCAGGAACTGTTGTGTAGTTTAGGGGACCAAAATCGGGTGTTGTTGAAGCTGCAGGTGACAAGATTTGATTTTGAAAATCCAAATATGAAAATAACCCGAAGAGATAAAACTAAACGAAGGCCTAGTCCACACGTACACCGGTGTTTATGGAAGCAGTTCGTCCAGACGAGCGTTTTGGCACCTTTACAGAAATAATCTCCATCCATATTAATACACCTGAAACACATATCTCAGGGCGCCTCACCTGCACCGCGCACAGATGCAGTTTGTGTACTTTGTG